>NC_064922.1:748498790-748799285 GCF_023897955.1 Schistocerca gregaria
GCAGCTACAACACGCAATAAGACAGTTTAAGTTCTTTATGCTTTCCCAGTATACACTGTCTTGTATTAGTATTTATTACTATTACTATCTATAGCCTGGCAGACCTGTTTCCTCCTCCTAGGTTCCGAAGTAGATCAGGGAAGAAACTTACGAATTCTATAGTGCTTTAAAAATACGCATACCAGAACTGTAGTGGTTGGGGATTCCACAACCGTGACAGTATAAATTCTCTCAGAAATTTGAAATTCTCACTATAATTTTATACAGTAATCCTTCCAATCAAGACGTCAAATTCCCGAAAGGTCAATTTATTGTTTCAAATGGTGGTGCTGCGAACACACACTTCAGTACAACTCATAAACAAATTTTTTAAGGACATAGCATGCAAGTAAGCTGAAATATGAAATTCTCAGATTGCTATATCGTGCTAGACTTCCCACCAAACGATTTAACTGTGTCAGTAACTACCAATAAAAGGCAAGGGAAAAATGATATCCATATGGGTTCGGAAACAAGGCAGTTCAGGATCTAATCCCGCCATATGTACCACTCCTAGAATCCACCAATAGGATGCAAAGAGAAACTGTCCTACACAGAGGGTGTCGATTTAATTAATTAGTCAATCAGTCTGATAGAGTAAGGAAATATTTCCAAGACATCCACTGCTGGTGATTTACGTGGTATCCACTACTTTGTTCTGGATAAAAGAGTGGCACACAACAGATGGTCATTGGCCAGGAAGTACCCACTTCAGAGAGAGAGAGAGAGAGAGAGAGAGAGAGAGAGAGAGAGAGAGAGAGAGAGAGAGAGAGAAGGAGGGGGAGAGAAAAAGAAAGAGAGAGAGAGGGGGGGGGGAGGAGAGAAATCATGTGTTTCGACAGGAATTCCTGAGGCATCAATATCAAACAGTTGCCGCCACTTGATCCTTTCTTCGGGGTCGCAAGATTAAAGGAGGCTGATATCCAGTCAGTGACATGTGGTATTTAGTACTGTGATATTTAATTAAGAGCTTGGGCGGTTTTTGACCTCCATGTCGGCGTCCAGATGATGACAGACACACTCGCTGGAGACCCTACATTGCAGCTACAATACCACACTTAATTCCATTCCTCATAGCTTACAGTTGCTACGTCATGGGAACTGGGATAGGGGGCGCAGACGTGAGCTCTACCCAAGTGGAGCAGCCCAGTCTCGCAAAACCTTATTAAATAAAGAATGTGCACCACTGTATTATTGACATTGGTTTGAATTTCGTGTCGTGAGACCATTCCTCTCTAGCACAGAGTGAGTCTTTTTCTTGACAATTTTATTCAGAAGTTGGGGACGGAGGGGTGAGGGGTGGAGAACGATGTCCCCTGGTGGTGGCATAGTGCAGTTGCTCAGCTGGTATCATATTTCAAAGGAAGCAGACATTTGGTATCGCGTACTCCTCTGTGGGCGACCTGACCCTCCAACTCCAGTACAGGTTGCTCAAATGGTTGCTGGCATTCCAGTGCCTGTGGTACAGTGCGGCGCAAGCGGGAATACACAAAGTGCCGAAGTGTATGCCCTGCAGTTGGTCTGAAGACGGGATTCGAAGACTTTTAACTGTGTAATTATGTGTGGCGAGTTACGTTAACATAGATTTTGAGACCGTATTCCTCGCCCAATTCTTTAAAAAAACGCTGTCAATTTATTTACTTCTTTTTGATGTACTTTACAAGACTGGCATCTTCCAGTACAGCAGAGAATGAGGGGCTTTGTCACCAAATAAAAGAACTGAAATCTTTAAATAAACAGTATATCCTTCGCTGTGCAACTGACATAGATTTGAATTTCCTGTCATAAGATCCTTCCTCTCCTGCACAGACTGAGTCTTTCTTCCACCATTTTCCAGCTGGTAGAGGGGGGAGGGAAGAGGGTGGTGGATTTGCCATAGTGTAAGTGGTGGATTAATTTATTGATTTAATCAATCAGTCACATTTATAGAATGAGAGGACATATTCGAATAACTCAGGCCTGAATGTGTGCTTGTATCGACGAGGAGGAGGGGGAGGGTTGGAGGTTTCCAGCAGGATTGTGGCTATGGAGGGGGAGGGGTGGGGGGTTTCTCAGAAGGATTGGTTATCCCCAGCGGGTCATAAATTAATCAACAGAACAACAGTTTAAGTGGAGAGGGAAGGTTTACATGAAAAACCATTTAGCAGAACAATAGGTTAAGGTGATAAATCCATGTGCTGTCACAATTTAATTAATTTGCATATTAATTTGCATATTAATTTTATATCACTACGATTCCGCCGGTATGTTGGTGGCAACGGAACACAACATACTGGTCAGCGGGTGAAGAGATCACTCTCAAGCCACTGTGGAGCGTGAGACTGCATACCCTTCGGTACTGTTAACCGTGGCTGCGATAGCACACGCTGTTTGATTTGGGTTCCTTCTTGCCTGTAACATGATGTAGTTGTCATCTGCTGCTGTGGTTGATGCGACCAACTACCTCCCCTCTTTCAAGCAACAATACCCATGGTTCGGAACGCTCCCATGCTCGTGGCCTAGACTCCTGAAAAAAATGGTTCAAATGGTTCTGAGCACTATGGGACTCAACTGCTGTGGTCATCAGTCCCCTAGAACTTAGAAGTACTTAAACCTAACTAACCTAAGGACATCACACACATCCATGCCCGAGCCAGGATTCGAACCTGCGACCGTAGCAGTCGCACTAGACTCCTGACTCTTCGTCCAGTTTCCCGATAATTCCCTCTTATGCAATGTCGTCCAGATCTTGCCTCCATGCCATGTTCTAACAAACACCATCGTAGTGGACTGTAACTGTCCACTGATTGATCCTTCAAACTGTCTTTACACGTTTCTTCGAATGCCTCTTATTGTTGGTCCAGATCCATTTGCCTCTGTAGTGACGCTGACTTCATGCCATCTGACGTTCAGCTTTCTGTGCACGACTGGCAGAACTCTGGCAACATGTCCTGACACTCTCAATCGTATGTTATGGTATTCTATGTATCTTCATCTTAGATTCTGCACAGCAATGTACATTGCATGAGAGGTACCTACACAAATTGCAGACGAAAAACATGTTAGTACAATTTGTGTTTGCAGTTCACACTGTCACATGCACTAGATTACCCTGTAAATAACTGGAAATCCGTAAGTTTGTAAAAAAAGAATGTACTGGAAATACGAGTTACAAGGACATACTTAAAGAATTTAATCTGCGAAAACTAAGTTACCTCAGTGTGATAGTCTCTTACTTACGCAATTTGTATTGCTCAAAACGGGGCGAGAGGTAAAGAATTGCCCAGGAGTTGCCTAACGTTGATTTCCTGTAACAATAACGTCTTTCAATTTTCCTTCAAAACAAAGGAGCCTGCAGACAGACTTCCTTTGTGAACAAAGGAGAGATTTCACTCTGCTAAGAGCAATTAAACTTCTTAATGAATATTGTTTCCTCAACATCCTATTAAGAGGCTGATTACCAGGTAGGTGTGCGAAGCAAAGATATCGGGTGGTCTGGAAGCCTCTGGCAAGCAAGCAGCAGGTTGAGACGTTTGGAAGTTGGGAGCGTAGCGCTGTCTCATTATTTCGCTACTGCTAGAGCTTCTCGTACGGTAACTGATCATTAGGCACGAGGATAGTTGATGGTACGGCACACGCGGGGAGAAAAGACGGAATAATTAAGTTCAGTCTATGATTTCGTAGTAATATCGCTTACAAAGGGGATCAAATATATTTTATGAACTCTAGCGATGAACAAAAAAGGTTACTTAAGCAATGTATTCGTACTTTTAGTATGTTAGTGAACGAGAAAAAAATATCTTGAAAACTAAACAGTTTTTAATAAGACCTGCTTTCTGTTACAACTAGGTGTGTCTGACCTCCTTTAGTCAGCAACCTTAACTGCATGACATCGTCAGTGAAAGCAGGAGATAGTCTTCTATATTTGAGAGTCTACTATCCTTTTAGAACACTTTATCGCATAGATCGCAATTTTGTTACGTAGATAACCTGTTTACGCCAGTTCAATAGCTATCTTCAGATCGGTAAGGGTTTAAAACTAAATACTGGTCAATACATTACATATAAACAAAAAATGTTGTAGTAAATTTAAGTAGATTATTTAAGCAGTACGTTAACATCAATATCGTTGCTACAGATAGGTATACTGAAGACTTTACCTTGTACCTGTTCTGGTTGTGTATTATAATATATGTATATGGCCGATAGAGACAGATATTTTAGAAATATATTACCAGGTTCGTAGTGCGTCTCAAATAACTATTCTGTTCGTGAATTGAAACATAGTAGTTTTCAAAAGTTTATGTCCATTTGTACAGGATATCAAGTTGTTTATATGAACTTTGTGCACTTGTACGGTTCTGTCTCTTGGTGTTTCCATATAACAAATTTGATAAAACTAGGTTGAACCTCGTAACTTGAAGATCTATGCAGCTTCCATATTTCAAATATTTCAACATAATTTTAGATGTCTGGTTATTTATATATATTTTTTACACTTGTACCAATCTATCCCATGGCGTTTGCGTATAACAAATATTGATTAACGAACTTTAATGTCGTCCATTAAATGTACGTGCAACTTACACTACCGGCTATTAAAATGTCTACACAAAGAAGAAATGCAGATGATAAATGGTATTTATTGGACAAATATACTAGAACTGACATGTGATTACATTTTCAAGCAATTTGGGTGCATAGATCCTGAGAAATCAGTACCCAGAACAATTACCTCTGGCCGTAATAACGGCCTTGATGCGCCTGGGCATTGAGTCAAACAGAGCTTGGGTGGCGTGTACAGGCACAGCTGCCCATGCTGCTTCAACACGGTACCACAGTTCATCAACAGTAGTGACTGGCGTATTGTGACGAGCCAGTTGCTCGGCCACCATTGACCAGATGTTTTCATTTGGTGAGAGATCTGGAGATTCTGCTGGCCAGGACAACAGTAGAACATATTCTGAATTGAGAAAGGCCCTTACAGGACCTGCAACATGCGGTCGTGCATTATCCTGCTGAAATGTAGGGTTTCGCAGGGATCGAATGATGGGTAGAGCCACGGGTCGTAACACTTCTCTAATGTAAAGTCCACAGTTCAAAGCGCCGTCAATGCGAACAAGAGGTGACCGAGGCGTGTAGCCAGTGGCACCCCATGCCATCACGCCGGGTGATACGCCAGTACGGCGATGGCGAATACACGCTTCCAATGTGCGTTCACCACGATGTCGCCAAACACGGATGCGACCATCATGCTGCTGTAAACAGAACCCTGATTCATCCGAAAAATGACGTTTTGCCATTGGTGCACCCAGGTTCGTCGTTGAGTATACCATCGCAAGCAGTCCTGTCTGTGATGGAGCTTCAAGGGTAACCGAAGCCATGGTCTCCGAGCTGATAGTCCATGCTGCTGCAAACGTCGTCGAACTGTTCGTGCAGATGATTGTTGTCTTGCAAACGTCCCCATCTGTTGACTCAGGGATCGAGACGTGGCTGCACGATCCATTACAGCCATGCGGATAAGATGTCTGTCATCTCGACTGCTAGTGATACGAGGCGGATGGGATCCAGCACGGCGTTCCATATTACCATCCTGAACCCACCGATTCCAAATTCTGCTAACAGTCATTGGATCCCGACCAACGCGAGCGGCAACGTCGCGATACGATAAACCGTAATCACGAGAGGCTACAATCTGACCCTTATCAAAGTCGGAAACGTGATGGTACGCATTTCTCCTCCTTACACGAGGCATCACAACAACGATTCACCAGGCAACGCCGGTCAACTACTGTTTGTGTATGAGAAACCTATTGGAAACTTTCCTCATGACAGCACGTTGTAGGTGTCGCCGCCGGCGCCAGCCTATTGTGAATGCTCTGAAAAGCTAATCATAGGTATGTCACAGCATCGTCTTCCCGTCGGTTAAATTTCGCGCCTGTAGCACGTTATTTTCATGGTGTAGCAATTTTAATGGCCAATAGTGTACATTTTAAGTATTTAAACGTATATAACAATTTCCATTAGATTCTGTTATGTCTGATAAACAGTGTAATGGGTAATAATAGATTTTAGGTAATGGTGTATTTTATTTAATCTATGACGGAATATGCAGTGGGGTAACTACATATGTTATATGTACCGCACTGTACTTCCACCTAGTGACAATAACTACGACGTAAGGTCTAAATGATCTGCGGCAGTTAGTTTGCCTATTTCCACCAGCGGGACAACTTCAACTGATGGCCATGTCATGCAGGACGGCGTATGATATTGTTTATGGTTATTATCTTAGAAAGTGTAAGATCATCATGCAAATAGGATTCTGGCCGTTTTTTGCACTACGTGAAAGTGCTTAGCGCTCTATAAATCTGCAAGTTCTGTGATTATGTGTAGGTAATTTACATGTAGAACATTGCTATAATGTTAATAACGACTTCAAATCAGTTCCGTAACGCAAGCCGTTCTGGCAGAGCGGTTCTAAGCGCATCAGTCTGGAACCGCATTACCACTACACTCGCAGGTTCGAATCCTCGGGCATGGATGTGTGTGAGGCCCTTAGGTTGGTTAGGTTTAAGTAGTTCTATATTTCAATGTAAACATTTACGGGTGTGAAGATGGCCATCGAAGTGGCTGAAACTGGTTATCTAGGTAACAAAACATTCGATCTCTGCGATAAAGTGTTCTAAAAGGGCATTAGACGCTCATTGTCAAAATTCATCTTTACAAGTGCGTTATTGAGACATGGAAGTATATACTTCGGGAAGGACTTTGTATCTTCTATGTTCATTTCATACATTGGTTCCTACTTGTGTTGTTTATTGACCTTGGTCCACGTTTTGTGTCTGACAGTATTAAAGTATCACTACGTTGCTATTTGAATTCAGTATATTTTTGCATCAGTGTTCTGGATGGTTTGATGCGATCCACCACTTATTTCTCTCTTCTACCAACCTCTTCATCCCATAGTAGCACTTACACTCTACTTCTTCATTTATTGATTGCATGTATTCTAATTTGCCATCCCCTTGAGCTTTTTAACCGTTGTACCTCATTCTTTTACCATGGAAATCATTTCCTGATAACTCAACACATGTCCTAATATTATGTCCCGTCTTCTTGCCAGTGATTCTAGTTGATCCATCCCTTTCCGATTTTGTGGAGAATCCTCTCATTCTCTGTTTTATCAATACACATAATTTTCAACGTCCTTTTGTAGCACCATACCTCATATGCTTTGATACTGTTCCTTTCAGTTTTATCATATTTTGCTCTTCAGTACCATACAGTTCTGTTCTACAGACATACATTCTCAACTATTTCTCCCTGAAATTAAGGCCTATTTTTGGCCCTACTGGACTTATTTTGGTCTGAAATTCCCTGTACAAGTCGCTAATCTCATTTCTGCTACTCTCATTAATTTCGTCTTCATTCAATTTACTCATAATATACATTCTATACCCGTTAGAGATTTTACTGTGTTCTACAGATCCTGCAATTGTGCTTCAGTTTAGGTATATGTTGTATATCACTCGCCGTTCCTGTTGCTTAATCCTCCTTTTCACAGATTTTTGAACATGTACCATATTACATTGTCGAACGCTACTTCTGGGTCAAAGAATCCCACTGAACATGTCTTGATTAGTCACAAGTGTTTCTTTCATTATCAACTACAGTGTCATACTTACCTTTAAGGAGTACTCGTGTCTTTTACATTGTAACGTATCGATCTTGTACTCCACATTTATCTATCGCTGGAGCATTGTCTGGCTTTTATGTGGCAACACAGCCACAGCGCTAGTGGTCACGTACCGTCTCTGTGTGAGCAGCGACTCTTTGGGTAGCTGTACGTTGCTAGAAAGTACAGGGTGAGCACAAAGTCTTACCCTGATTATAACAATTCATTACAGAATAACCGTTTGACATAATAATTTACATTTGAAGGTTAGTGTTACAATTTTTTTAAGACCTCAACGTGTGCTCCCTTGGTAGCTCGGAGAATGTCGAGGCGGTATTCCAGTTCCCGCCATGTGTTTCCTAACTTGTGTTCTGTAACAGTACCCACAGCAGCTTGTATCCTAGCCTTCACTTGGTCGACGTCAGCACTGGTGTGACAAAAACTCTGTCCTTGTTATAGCCCCGGAAAAAAAGTCAAGGGGTGTAATGTCTGGAGAGGGGAGTAGTCTCCGGATCGGTGAATTCGAAGGAACGGTCCAACACCCTGGCCACCCTGCTCTCCAGACATAACGCCCATTGACATTTTTTCTGGGCTATATCAAGGACAGAGTCTTCGCCACACCAGTTGCTGACGTCGACGAACTGAAGGCTAGGATACAAGCTGCTGTTTGTACTGTTACAGAAGACATGTTACGAAACACTTGGAGGGAACTGGAGTACCGCCTCGACATTCTCCGAGCAACCAAGGGAGCACACTTTGAGGTTTAGCAACGTAAGTCGCCTTAAAAAAATTTAAAAAAGCACCTAGTAACACTAATCTATGTAACGGCACCAAATGTAACTTATTGTGTCACACGGTTATTCTGTTAGAAATTTTTATAATCAGGGGAAGACTTGGTGCTCATCCTGTATAATTAATGGTTGAAAGAGTTATATTGCTTCGTAGAAGAAAAGTATTTCAGTTGTTTGGGGGAGAAGCACGTGGGATTAATCATGAGACTTAAGCTTGAAATAGTATTGTGTTTGTGAATCAGTGATTTTCGTAAAGGAACACGTAATAGTAGAGCTTAAAGGAAAAGGGTTCTGTGGTTAATGACTGCATACTTAATTAACGGAGATATTTAACGTAGGAATCGCTACTTCAGTGTGAATGAGAAACAAACATAGCTGGATGAGCTGAGGCATTGTTAGGGAAGTGTGTTACCTGCTAAAGGGACAATAAAACAAAGTAATTTCCACTGTTATTATTTCTAAGTGATCTTTTCGATTTTTCAACTGAATACCTTAAATATTGGAAATGCGTAAGAGACTCTTGTTCATAGTAGGTGTGCGGTCAGGGTCATTTTCTGACGAATAATTTTCTCTGTGTAAAGCTCCTGTACTAAAGTCCAATAGTCCTGCTGTCCGATGACTGCACAATTTAATGTAAAGTAAACCGAAAAGACATTACCGAGCTCCACATCTGGTGACCGTCACAGGACACCTGCTCTTCAGTCGGAACATTCACTTAATATGCATTAATGTGGAATAACTGTGAACAATAGAGCGACGAGTCTACATGCAGAGCAAATAATAAGAACACTCCGCCGCCGACAAAATCGTGTATGAAGCGGAAAAGTATAACGTGCTGGGTTGCAGTGGTTCAAGGGGGAAAAAAATCTACATCTTGGATTGCAGCAGTTTGAGACGACGATCTCAGCAATATAGAGGATATAGCTTGGCCACAACGACACAACAACCAACAATCGCAGTAATAAACGAAACAGTTCCAATAATTCGAATTGTGCATAGACAGAAATTTCTGCTGTAGGCGAAACTTCTGAATTATTTTGCTTATGATGGATTTTTGTCTGGAGAACGTAGGTTAGACTCGTGTTTTGTACTTTCGACGTTCCAGAGTAGAATTTCAAAACGAACAAATATCAGCCGATACTGTTGTGAGAAATCGGCTTGTTACAGAGGGAGAAAAAGATAATGCAGAGATCGAAGCTTCCAGGTTTGAGTAAGTGAATGAGAGACTCTGTAAACATGTGGAATTAAGCACAATAAAACCTCAAAGCCACTGATACAATAAAGTGAAGAACTAGGGAGGCACTTACCCGTGAAATTGACCAACAGACACCTCCAACTAACAATCAGTGGGATATGATGGCACTATTCAACGTTATAACGTTAAAACCCCAAAACAGACCATGAAAGAAAGTAGCAGAAAGTCGAAAAGAAAGCGAAAAGAAAACTAAAAAAATTAGAAGAATGTAAAACAGAAAGCCGAGAGAGACTTGAAAAACATATTAAAAGAACATAAAAAAGAAACCAAGAAGAAGATAAAACAAATAGCGAAAGAATTAAAGGAAGAAATTACATCTATATTTGAGGAGGCTCGAGACGAAATGGCCAAAATGTCGAAAGAGAGATAAGAAGAGATACACAGAGACATGTGTGAAAATACCCAAAATACGCCTGTTCTTACAGAATGTTCGTTACCTATGAAGTCAGAATCAGTATTATCTTTAGACACCAATTTGTTAATTGGAATACCTAGTTCTGATTTGAACACGTCACGCAGAATGCAAGATAATGAGATGTTAGATGACGAGCCGACTAGTACATGCACAATTGTTGACAGTATTGAATCGGATGATAAGATATGTACTACGAATGCAAATGTCTTTTCATTGGCTAAGGAACATACCTCAGACCAGAATATTCAGACGGAGAATGCAAGGATTATGTCGCAGAGAAACTAGAACAGATTGTTATGAAACGAAAAGAAGATGCAGAAGAAAAATATCTGATGTCATTAGATCTTCAAAAGTGACTTGAACACATGTTGTTTGGAAAGCAAGAAGAAGGAAACTTCCTCGCAGATTAAAACTGTCTGCCGGACCGAGATTCGAACTCGGCACCTTTGCCTTTTGGGGCCAAGTGCTCTACCATCTGCGATACCAAAGCACGAGTCAGACCCTGCCCACACAGCTTCACTTCTGCCAGTACCTCGTCTGCTACCTTCCGAAATTAACAGAAGCTCTCCTGCTAACCTTCTTTAAGGAGTGTTAGTTCTGCAAGGTTCGCAGGAGCGCTTCTGTAAAGTTTGGAAGGTAGGAGACGAGGTACTGGCAGAAGTGAAACTGTGGGGAGGAGGCCTGAGTAATGTTTGAGTAGCTCAGATGGTAGAGAACTTGCCCGTGAAAGGAAAAGGCCCCGATTTCGAGTCTCGGTCCAGCACACAGTTTTAATCTGCCAGGAAGTTTCATATCAGCGCACACTCCGGTGCAGAGTGAAAATCTCATTCTGGAAGAAGAAGTAAGTTTGTTGTATGAAGAGGTTGAGAAGATGTTCTTGGATAAATACAGGTCTAAAACCCACGAAATTAGAGGATTTAAATTTTATCTGCAACAATACGTAGTACCGGAGATGTGAGCAAATGTAATCAGAATTTTTTAGACAACGAATTAGGAAGAACTCAGTTGTTTGAAATGCGGCACAAGGAGAATAGCATTGTCCACAGGGCGGCGCAACGGGTAACTCGCCAGTTTCGTGGTTTTCTGAATAATCCGTCAATGGAAACTATAGAGGCAATGAAAGTCTGCAAAAAAAACGAAACGGAGAAGGAGCAATGGGAGTCAAGAGAAAATGCAAGCAGAGGGAACAAGAGAAGGCCTGATCACCACTGCGTAGACCTGCGAGAGAATTATGGTTTGGCCGACGGACGGGCAGAAACACAGGAAGAACTGAAATGAGAAACGAGTGCGTGGACTGGCACGAAGCAGACTAAGCAGAGCTGAAATGACGTATAATCGGTTGATCTCTTACAAGGACGTCACGTTACAAGGATATTGGAAGAAGAGAAGAAAGAAGAGAAAGAGCAAACTGTCAACTTTGTGATGTCCACGTTGCACGGCCGCAAAAAGACCGAGCAGTACTCACATATAGAAGAAATGTCATGTATATATGAATAGTGAGTTACATAGTAGTTCTGTAGTGTTTGTTTTGAAATACTGAATATGTGTTGGAATGCATTTATAATGAACAATGGAGTATTCATCCTCTCTGGCATTTTTTTCAGTTGCAACACTTACCAGTAGACAAACGGAGAAGTAGGATAGGTGTGCACTGCGCATACTTTGGTTCCTTGTTGGGCATACAGACGTTGAGTCAGGCTACTTATTTGCATGTTCACTTTGTGTCTGCTGTCGGGGAGATGGATTTCTGGCGTTTTCGTCCAGCACCACACTGCCCCCGGTACCGTGACGTGAGAATCGGCGAACTCCAGCCGCGCCGCCGGCAACTATGCGGGAATGGACGCTCGCAGGTACATTCTGGGTCTTCGTCAGAAGCAGAAACGTCGAAATCAGCTGCTAGATTCACGCATCAGCGACTGTGTGTGTGCCTAACGATGTTGTGGGCAAACTTAAAATATCAGTTACACATGTGATTGCTAGTGTTTTGTTTCAGGTGACTATAAATTTGTAATTTATTATGTTAAAAATGTTTCTTCAACTTTAAATACGAGAGTCTTAGTCTGTATTTTAGTTAATTATTGAGATCTTGATAGTTAATAATGTTTGACAATGAGGTCACGATGTTTGCCGTAGATGTATAAATTTCAGTTTTTTTCCTAATTTGATTATTAATATTGTAACGATGCTCTATTTGATGTTCAGCAGTAATATGCTGTACCACATTATCAACCAGTTGGTAACTATTAAGCCTCAGATTAGTGAAAAATGCATTTTCCTGATTTTTTCAACGTACTGAGCAGCTGTGATGTATATAATAATATTCCTTTCCATGCGCTGGTCAATGTTGGAATACAAAATACAGTTAAGGTGTCATAATTGTTGAACTTCTGGAATTATATCTAATGGAAGTAAATGGTCCTACATCATTAGATCAAAAGATATTTTCACTGATATTGAAAAAGATAAAAGAAGTACTCATTGTCTAGAGTCGCGTAAGAGTGGTGATTTGCTAACGATACCTTTTCTTCTGTGCTGACTGTTCACTTAACTTCTGTAGCTTTATATGTAGGTGTGTTAACAGTCGTACAAAATAATCGTTCTCACATGAAAGTTAAAGATTAGGATGTGCTGTAAGCTGCTGAAATTTAAATAGGCTGGGTTAACTACTTTTCTGGCACTTCTTTCATGGGCTGTTTTGTATAGCTACACTAAAAATAGTTGAACAAAAATATAAATATTGTAATTTTCAGTGTAGGGACGAGGGACTGTGAAGAGTATGTGATATTTTTGTTGTACTGTAGTATGATAACGCAGGAGGAAACAACTAGTTGGCTGTTCATCGGTTACTTGTATCTATGGGCATCTTGCTGTTTTAAAATTTCTGTGGGATTTATATTTTATTTCCTTTCGTATTTCTAAAAAACATTTTTTTCTCGCATTTAAAGAAAAAAATACTGAGTGGATGTGAGGAATAATGCTATCTTTCATGTTGTAAAATATCGACACCGTACTTTTTACTTCTCAGTGGCAGCTGGAACTTACTCAGCTGAGCACGACTTTCCTCTGGGGCAGCACTGTCTTGATCTTCTGCGTCTAGTGTCACCCGCCATCTTGGTGTCAGCAGAGTCGCTGTTGGCTTCGTCACGGAGCGATCGCGCGCAGCCACGTCGCGGATAAATATTATGAATAATTTAATAGAAACGGAATCGTAGAAGAAAAGTTTTTCAGCAACTCCATTCCTTCGCAAAGAGACACAAGGTGCTGTTTATGAGATTTATGACTGAAACAACATCATGTTTATGAAACAGAATTGTCATGGAACAACATATTGACAGTAGAACGTAAATGAAAAGTCTTCCGTGGTTAATGCTTACCTGTTTAAGTAATGTGGGAAAGCAAGATAGCAGTGGTTACTTCATTGCGAATTTGAAACAGTGTGGCCTGAGCTCCTAGTTGGTGCACATCGACAGCGCAGAAAGGTACATTTATAGCTTCTCTTCTGTGTTTACTTCGTAGATACTTACTGACATTGCGTGTGAGTTTCGAATAGGAGGTTTAATTTCGAGCTTTAGTTACTGTAATCGTAAATTCAGGCAGATTATAGCGCAGTCGTAAGGCATTTGTACAGATTAGTTCATACACTCTTTGCCTGTTTCCCTTGCGTTATCTAGGCACGAACTCGCGTTTCAGTAACTGTTGTTCAACATCGATTAGAATGGACAGGAACTGTGATTGCTGTGTTCGAATGTGGACGGAGTTGGCATCCCTTCGCTCACAGCTGCAGGTGGCGCTGACTTCGGTCGCGCAGCTTGAAGCTATTGCCAATGGGCACCACTGTGGGGAGCCGGACTTGGGTATCACGGGGATATCAACCTCGTCCCATCTGTCCCCAGATCAGTCTGCCGCTGTGGGTTCCCTGGTTGGTGCCCGCAGTGGGGCTGAGCCCTCGCCTGTGGTTGATTAGGAGGTCGTTCAAAGGCGTGGCAGGCAGTGAAAGACGTCCCCATAGGCTGATCAGAAGGCCTCCCCAGTGCATCTGACAAACAGGTGTCAGGTACTGTCTCTGGCTGAGCCAGATGCAGCTGCCTGCCCTGTTTCAGCGGATGATTCTAACCCTTCAAGGTCCAAGCAATCACAGAGGGTGGTCTTATTGGTAGTTGGGAGCTCCAATATTAGGCGCGTAATGGGCCCCTTAGGGATGTAGCGGCTAAGGAGGGGAAGAAATCCAGTATGCACTCTGTGTGCATTCCGGGTGGAGTCATTCCTGATGTGGAAAGGGTCTTTCTGGATGCCATGAAGAGCACAGGGTGCAACCAGCTGAAGGTGGTGGCACATGTTGGCACTAATGATGGGTGTCACTTTGGATCTGAGGAAATCCTCTCTGGATTCCAGCGGCTATCTGATTTGGTGAAGGCTGACGGTCATGCTTACGAGATGAAGGCAGAGCTCACCATCTGCAGCATAGTTGACAGAAGCGACTGCGGACCTTTGGTGCAGAGCCGTGTGGAGGGTCTGAATCTGAAGCTCCGACGGTTTTGCGACGGTGATAGCTGCAGATTCCTTGACTTGCGCCATAGGGTGGTGGGGTTTCGGGTTCCACTGAATAGGTCAGGAGTTCACTACACTCAGCTGGCGGCTACACGGGCAGCGCAGGCTGTATGGCGTGGACTGGGCGGTTTTATAGGTTAGAGGGCCTCGGGAAAGTACGGGGTGTGCTGCAACCTCAAAGAGTGCATGGAAAAAACAGGACGTGCTTGGATCAAGGGACAGTCGGAACTGTAGTTGTAAATTGTTGTGCTACGAAAGTCCCTGAGCTTCAAGCGCTAATAGAAAGCACTGAAGCTGAAATCGTTATAGGTACGGAAAGCTGGCTAAAGCCTGAAATAAATTCTGCAGAAATTTTTACGAAGTCTCAGACGGTGTTAAGGAAAGATAAATTAGACAGAATTGGTGGTGGAGTGTTTGTGTCTGTCAGTAGTGGTTTATCTTGTGGTGAAGTCGAAGTAGATACTCCGTGCGAATTGGTATGGGTTGAGGTTATACTTAACAGCCGAACTAAGTTAGTAATTTGCTCCTTCTACCTAACCCCAGACTCCGATGATGTAGTTGCTGAACAGTTCAGAGAATATTTTAGTCTCGTAACAAATAAATACGCCACTCATATGGTTATAGTTGGTGGTGACTTCAACCTTCGCTCGATATGTTGGCAAAAATACTTCTTCAAAACCGGTGAAAGGCAGAAAACATCTTCCGAGATTGTCCTAGATACTTTCTCCGAAAATTATTTCGAGCACTTAGTCCACGAACCCACGCGAATTGTAAATGGTTGTGAAAGCATACTTGGCCTCTTAGCCACAAACAATCGAGAGCTAATAGAGAGCACACGACTGATACAGGGATTAGTGATCACGAGGTCGTTGTAGCTAGGCTCAGTACCGTTTCTTCCAAATACAACAGAAACAAACGCAAAATAATTTTATTTAAAAAAGCGGCTAAAGTGTCACTAGAAGCCTTCCTAAGAGAATCTCCATTCCTTCCGAACTGACTATGCAAATGTAGCCGAGATGTGGCTCAAATTCAAAGATATAGTAGCAACAGCAATTGAGAGATTCATACCTCATAAATTGTTAAGAGATGGAACTGATCCGCCATGGTACACAAAACAGGTCCGAACGCTGTTGCAGAGGAAACGGAAAAAGCATGCTGAAGTTCAGAAGAATGCAAAATCCTGAAGATTGGCTAAAATTTACAGACGTGCGAAATTTGGCACGTACTTCAATGCGAGATGCCTTTAATAGGTTCCACAACGAAACATTGTCTCGAAATTTCGTAGAAAATCCTAAGAAATTCTGGTCGTATGTAAAGTACACAAGCAGCAAGACGCAGTCAGTACCTTCGCTGCGCAGTGCCGATGGTACTGTTATCGACGACTGTGCCGCTAAAGCGCAGTTACTGAACGCAGTTTTCCGAAATTCGTTCCCTAGGGAAGACGAATGGAATATTCCAGAATTTGAAACACGAACAGCTGCTAGCATGAGTTTCTTAGAAGCAGATACCTTAGGGGTTGCGAAGCAACTGAAATCGCTTGATATGGGCAAGTCTTCAGGTCCAGATTGTATACCGATAAGGTTTCTTTCAGATTACGCTGATACAATAGCTCCCTACTTAGCAATCATATGCAATCGCTCGCTCACCGATAGATCTGTACCTACAGACTGGAAAATTGCGCAGGTCGCACCAGTGTTTAAGAAGGGTAGTAGGAGTAATCCATCGAACTACAGACCTATATCATTGACGTCGGTTTGCAGTATGGTTTTGGAGCATATACTGTATTCCAACATTATGAATCACATCGAAGGGAACGATCTATTGACACGTAATCAGCATGGTTTCATAAAACATCGTTCTTGTGCAACGCAGCTAGCTCTTTATTCGCACGAAGTATTGGCCGCTATCGACAGGGGATCTCAAGTTGATTCCGTATTTCTAGATTTCCGCAAAGCTTTTGACACCGTTCCTCATAAGCGACTTCGAATCAAGCTGCGGGCCTATGGGGTATCGTCTCAGTTGTGCGACTGGATTCATGATTTCCTGTCGGGAAGGTCGCAGTTCGTAGTAATACACGGAAAATCATCGAGTAAAACTGAAGTGTTATCAGGTATTCCCCAGGGAAGCGTCCTGGGACCTCTGCTGTTCCTGATCTGTATAAATGACCTGAGTGACAATCTGAGCAGTTCTCTTAGGTTGTTCGCAGATGATGCTGTAATTTACCGTCTAGTAAGGTCATCCGAAGACCAGTATCAGTTGCAGAGCGATTTAGAAAAGTTTGCTGTATGGTGTGGCAGGTGGCAGCTGACGCTAAATAACGAAAAGTGTGAGGTTATCCACGTGAGTTCCAAAAGAAATCCGTTGGAATTCGATTACTCGATAAATAGTACAATTCTCAAGGCTGTCAATTCAACTAAGTACCCGGGTGTTAAAATTACGAACAACTTCAGTTGGGAAGACCACACAGATAATACTGTGTGGAAGGCGAGCCAAAGGTTGCGTTTCATTGGCAGGATTTAGAAGATGCAACAGGTCCACTAAAGATACAGCTTACACTACACTCGTTAGTCCTCTGTTAGAATATTGCTGGGCGGTATGGGATCCTTACCAGGTGGGATTGACGGTGGACATCGAATGGGTGCAAAAAAGGGCAGCTCGTTTCGTATCCTGCAATAGGGGAGAGAGTGTGGCAGATATCTCTTTACGAAATTTCAGTCACCAACTTTCTCTTCCGAATGCGAAAATATTTTGTTGAGCCCAACCTACATAGGTAGCAATGACCAACAAAATAAAATAAGAGAAATCAGAGCTCGAACAGAAAGGTTTAAGTGTTCGTTTTTCCCGCTCGCTGTTCGGGAGTGGAATGGTAGAGAGATAGTATGATTATGGTTCGATGAACCCTCTGCCAAATGTGAATTGCAGAGTAATCATGCAGCTGTAGATGTAGATGTATAACTGCAAACTCAAGACTGGTGCCACTTAGGCATTCTTATGGAAGTGTATTATGTGCTAAAGGAATATTACAACAAAGTAGTCTGACTTGTACTGTTATTATTTTTGCGTGGCCTTTTCTGTCTTTAAGCTAATAACTATTTGAAAAGTACGAGAGTCATGTGTTCACAATTAGGGACGTGGCCATGTTTATTTCGTGACGAAGAGTGTTCTCTATGTAAACCTCCAATACCTGAGTCCAATAGTCTCGTTTTAGAAGGCAAGGAACGGCAAAAATTTTGGAAGTCCGATAGCCGCCAAAATCAATTTGAAATAAACCGAAAAGGCATTACCAGAGTCTTACAACCTTCCCGGTGATAGTCCTGTAACAGCCCCTTGACTTTTGGTTCCATTCTCCTGTATGATATTCTCGACAGGAAAAAAAAAGGATCAAATAGCGTCTGAATAGGCCTTGATGGCCCAGTAGTACCGACAGGCCGCCGTTTCACTTCAAATTTGAGGCGCCACTGTATAAGGATAGGGAGGGCTTTGTGGCCAACACATCGCTCTCCCAGCCGTTGCTATTTATCGTGACCCATGCGGCTACTTCTCAGTCAAGCAGCTCCTCAGTTGGCCTCACAAGAGGTGAGTGCGACCTGCTTGCTAACAGCTCTCGGCAGATTCGGATGGTGATCCATCCAAGTGCTAGCCAAGCGCTTGACATCGGTGATCTGAAGGGATCCGGTGTTACCACTGCGGTAAGGCCGTTGGTGCTTGCCAGGAACATGAACGCTTAAGATGTCTACATCTACATTTATAATCCGCAAGCCACCCAACGGTGTGTGGCGGAGGGCACTTTACGTGCCACTCGAATTACCCCCTCTTCCTCTTCCAGTCGTTTATGGTTCGCGGAAAGAACGACTCTCTGAAAGCCTCCGTGCGCGCTCGAATCTCTCTAATTTTACATCCATGATCTCCTCTGGAGGTATAAGTAGGGGGAAGCAATATATTCGATACCTCATTCAGAAACGCACCCTCTCGAAACCTGGACAGCTAGCTTCAACGCGATGCAGAGCGCCTCTCTTGCAGAGTCTGCCACTTGAGTTTACTAAACATCTCCTAACGCTATCACGCTTACCATATAACCCTGTGACGAAACGCGCCGCTCTTCTTTGGATCTTCTCTGTCTCCTCCGTCAACCCGACCTGATACGGATCCCACACTGATGAGCAATACTCAAGTATAGGTCGAACGAGTGCTTTGTAAGGCACCTCCTTTGTTGATGGAGTACCTTTTCTAAGGACTCTCCAAATGAATCTCAACCTGGTACCAGCCTTACCAACAATTAATTTTATATGATTATTCCACTTCAAATCGTTCCGTACGCATACTCCCCGCCATTTTACAGAAGTAACTGTTACCAGTGTTCGTTCCGCTATCATATAGTCTACAATAAAGGATCTTTCTTTCTATGTATTTGCAATACATTACATTTGTCTATGATAAGGGAGAGTTGCCACTCCCTGAACCAAGTGCCTATCCGCTGAAGACCTTCCTGAATTTCGCTGCGATTTTCTAATGCTGCAACTTCTCTGTACACTACAGCATCATCCGCGAAAAGCCGCATGGAACTTCCGACACTATCTATAGCTCATTTATATATATTGTGAAAAGCAATGGTCCCATAACACTCCCCTGTGGCATGCCAGAGATTACTTTAACCTCTGCAGACGTCTCTCCGTTGAGAACAACGTGCTGAGTTCTGTTTGCTAAAAACTCTTCAATGCAGCCACACAGCTGGTCTGTTATTCCGTAGGCTCTTACTTTATCAGGCGACAGTACGGAACTGTATCGAACGCCTTCCGAAAGTCAAGGAAAATAGCATCTACCTGGGAACCTGAATCTAATATTTTCGGGGTCTCATGAATAAATAAAGCGAGTTGGGTCTCACACGATCGCTGTTTCCGGAATCCATGTTGCTTCCTACAGAGTAGATTCTGGGTTTCCAGAAATGACATGATATGCGAGCAAAAAACATGTTCTAAACAGATCGATGTCAGAGGTATAGGCCTATAGTTTTGTGCATCTGATCAAGCTGATTGTACCATTTTCTCCCACTTATCTGCTCTTACTATCCTCGGGGCTGAATGCATGGTAAAATGTTCAAATCTGTGTGAATTTCTAAGGGACCAAACCGCTGAGTTCATCGGTCCATAGACTTACACACTACCGAAAGTAACTTATACTAACTTATGGTAAGAACAACACACACACACACACACACACCCATGCACGAGGGAGGACTCGAACCTCTGGCGGGAGGGGCCGCGCAGTCGGTGACATGGCGCCTCTAACCGTGCGGTCACTCCACGCGGCAATGCATGATATTCTTCCGAAAGTTGGGAGAGTGTGTCCCCAGGCTCATATGTTCTATACATCAGTTAAATAGTCGTTTGTTACCACTTCCCCAAGTGGCAACCTAAATTCCAAAGTAACATACCTACCCCCTACTGACATAATTGACCGCAAGTCTCCCAAAGCTCTCTTGATTCCTCAAACACTGACAGTAAAGCTGCATCCCAAATGTGTTTCATATCAACTCCCATTTCCTGTATCACAGTATCAGACAATTCCTCCATTTCACAGAAGACATCAGCGTACTCTATCCACCTAACCGCTCTCTCTTCTGAAAATGTGACTGTACTTTTAATATTGATACCCTTGCTTTTAATTTCACCGGAGGTACCTTAGACTTTGTTGTATGCTGACTCATTTTTTCGAAGACAATTTCTTTTTCAATTGGGTGGTTTTCGCAGTGGCTTTCCTCCGCTTCGAATTTGTGTTTCCCCTAATTGGCTTATATCTCCGTATTCCTGTCTTTTCCTGAAGATTTTCTACTTGCTTCTTTCGTCCGTCAGTCAAGAAAACACCTCTAAAACCCAAGATTTCTTAACTGTTACCTTCCATGTACCTAAGTTTGTGCCTCCATCTTCTGTGACTGCGTTTTGTAGAGATGTCCAATAGTCATCAACGGCACTGCGCACTATACTACTCATTATCACAGTATCAGCAGCTGTATAGAACTTCAAACACACCTGATCATTCATCAGTTCTTCATTACCCCATTTCTTTCAGCACTGTTTCTCCGGGGTATTCTGTTAAATTTCAATCTACTCTTCATCATTACTGAACTGTGATCTGACGATGAGTGGCGCTGCATATGGCCTTCAATCCAATATATGATATCAGAAACTCTATCTGAACATGATGTAATTCAGCTGGGGATTTAGCACGCACACAGGCCTTTTGCACGTCTTCCACTCTTTATTGCGAGTTTTCAGTTGTTATAAACGTTACTAACTGAACTTTATTGTAGAGCTCTATTAGTCTTTCTTCTTCTTCTCTCTAACTAATAACACGCCTATATTTTCCCATAATTTTGCCTTCTATTCCTTCCCCTACTAAGCAATTCATGTCACATAAGATAAGAAAAACCTAATTTTAGAATTGGTTGACATGCGGTGAACTGTCAGTTCCTAAAACAGTTGCGAAACTAGAAAAGGAAGTAGGCAGGGTTAGATACACTTTTTCGTAAATCTCAGCTTTTTTCGAACTCGGCTACTCAGTTTCACTCAGGAAACGCTAGGATTTGGTTTTGTTCGTGAAAAATAATGTAACATTTAAGGTAATTACCTCTAATATTAGCCGGCCGGAGTGGCCAAGCGGTTCTAGGCGCTACAGTCTGGAACCACGCGACCTCTACGGTCGCAGGTTCGAATCCTGCTTCGGGCATCGATGTGTGTGATGTCCTTAGGTTAGTTAGGTTTAAGTAGTTCTAAGTTCTCGGGGACTGATGACCTTGGAAGTTAAGTCACATTGGTCATCAGTTATCACAAGAGCGAGAAATAATAATAGTTGCCATTTGGGGTACTAACCATAACCACTGTCAGTATGATCAACACTTGGCTTTAACTGTTCGAAGAAACCCAACGGTTGTTATAGGCAATCGCCCATAGTCCTTACAACAGCGTCACGTTTGCTGAAGAGCTGAGTACTGGAAGCTCAGACCAGCCTACCGCCAGGAATTGGATAGCGCAACGAAGGTAGAGCACGATGGTGTCAGTGAAGTCATGGTTGGAACCAAGTTCACAATACTCCTAGGTTACACTAGGGGCGCCATCTGGCAGAGTTCTGCACTAAAATTAGCATGCGCTGTCATATATAACTTCTTACCTGCAGTTTTCAGATCATTCCGTTTGATACACTCTTCGATTGTTGCTTGAGTTACAGATTTATCTCTTTCAGGATTGGCTTAGCTTGTACACTAACGACATTCCTGCGTTTTGGACTCTGCTTCTCGGCAGCCGTTCATTACGTGAATTTAGTCATCACCGACCACTCGGAACAACTATTTGTTCCATTGGTCGCCACATTACTGTGTACCGAGTGACACTGAACTTTTGCTACCTCCGTCGAGGAGGATATGCGCCGTCTCCGATGTCCCGAGAAACTGCGGCTGCTTGCTAGCCGGTATCTCAAACTACGTATCGACAGTGCGGCTTGGTGGGTAATCCGAATCAGTGTCGGGTTCAAGAAAGCAGAGACATTTACTGTCCTTTCACGGAGTCATCAGTCTTTCTTGAATGGTACTTGTCTTACATCTGAGGAATGTGGTAATTGGTAGGAAGGCTATTCGGAAGGTAAGTAAAGAAATGGAAACCATAGTGATAATTTGATGAAGCTTTGAACATATGTGGTACGTAGTGTTTCTAGTATGCCCGCAGACAGCGTAACGTCGCTCTTCTCAGATCTGATCGCACAGTGAGCACGCAAAGATGCCTGCAAAATAGTGTTTCTCGGCAAGTATGGGCTCCTGCCGAGAGTTTGCGCCGAATTTCATGCAATGCTAAACAATGTAACTGTCATGCATTTCTTTTTTCGTGAGAGTTCTCGGTCGCACACTACCTGGCCAACGGGACGCTCGCAGCGTTTTCGCTGGGAAGTGTTGGATCACCCACCATGCAGCCCGGACTTGGCTTCCTTTGATCTTGATTTCTGCTAAAATGAATTGTTGACTATGAAGACAACCTTTGGGGAGGAGAACAAGCTGCAGTTCAGCGCAGATAATTGTCGGAAAAAACAGGAGGCTGACTTCGATGACGAGGGTACCGGAAAGTGGTTAAATGTCACGGCAATTGTCTAAATCGTAGCGGTGGCTGTGTAGAGAAATAGGTGGAAGTTGTAGCTAATTTTTACAGATAAAACGTTTTTGATTTTCACTGTGGTTTTCATATCGCTAGCGATCGTTCCTTACTTTGCAAAGAGCCATCGTACACTCCTGGAAATTGAAATAAGAACACCGTGAATTCATTGTCCCAGGAAGGGGAAACTTTATTGACACATTCCTGGGGTCAGATACATCACATGATCACACAGACAGAACCACAGGCACATAGACACAGGCAACAGAGCATGCACAATGTCGGCTCTAGTACAGTGTATATCCACATTTCGCGGCAATGCAGGCTGTTATTCTCCCATGGAGACGATCATAGAGATGCTGGATGTAGTCCTGTGGAACGGCTTGCCATGCCATTTCCACCTGGCGCCTCAGTTGGACCAGCGTTCGTGCTGGACGTACAGACCGTGTGAGACGACACTTCATCCAGTCCCAAACATGCTCAATGGGGGACAGATCCGGAGATCTTGCTGGCCAGGGTAGTTGACTTACACCTTCTAGAGCACGTTGGGTGGCACGGGATACATGCGGACGTGCATTGTCCTGTTGGAACAGCAAGTTCCCTTGCCGGTCTGGGAATGGTAGAACGATGGGTTCGATGACGGTTTGGATGTACCGTGCACTATTCTGTGTCCCCTCGACGATCACCAGAGGTGTACGACCCAGTGTAGGAGATCGCTCCCCACACCATGATGCCAGGTGTTGGCCCTGTGTGCCTCGGTCGTATGCAGTCCTGATTGTGGCGCTCACCTGCACGGCGCCAAACACGCATACGACCATCATTGGCACCAAGGCAGAAGCGACTCTCATCGCTGAAGACGGCACGTCTCCATTCGTCCCTCCATTCACGTCTGTCGCGACACCACTGGAGGCGGGCTGCACGATGTTGGGGCCTGAGCGGAAGACGGCCTAACGGTGTGCGGGACCGTAGCCCAGCTTCATGGAGACGGTTGCGAATGGTCCTGGCCGATACCCCAGGAGCAACAGTGTCCCTAATTTGCTGGAAAGTGACGGTGCGGTCCCCTACGGCACTGCGTAGGATCCTACAGTCTTGGCGTGCATCCGTGCGTCGCTTTGGTCCGGTCCCAGGTCGACGGGCACGTGCACCTTCCGCCGACCACTGGCGACAACATCGATGTACTGTGGAGACCTCACGCCCCACGTGTTGAGCAATTTGGCGGTACGTCCACCCGGCCTCCCGCATGCCCACTATTCGCCCTCGCTCAAAGTCCGTCAACTGCACATACGGTTCACGTCCACGCTGTCGCGGCATGCTACCAGTGTTAAAGACTGCGATGGAGCTCCGTATGCCACGGCAAACTGGCTGACACTGACGGCGGCGGTGCACAAATGCTGCGCAGCTAGCGCCATTCGACGGCCAACACCGCGGTTCCTGGTGTGTCCGCTGTGCCGTGAGTGTGATCATTGCTTGTACAGCCCTCTCGCATTGTCCGGAGCATGTATGGTGGGTCTGACACACCAGTGTCAATGTGTTCTTTTTTCCATTTACAGGAGTGTATATTCTGAGGAACTTCGCGCAAAGAGATCCCATTAATTGCTAGGTATTTGTGTGGGAGGCATTATGTTTTCAACGTACGGTGTATTTATGTCCTACTTGGTTGTTGGCGAGATTCTGATGACGCTGAGATGAAAAGAGATCAGGTAGGTTTACCTACTGAAACAAGACTTGTGACATTTCAGAGCAGGTTTCCGCTTCACGGACATTATAATTGTGTCGCTCTGGTGGGTGGATTACTCGAAGGGGAAGATATCTACCACTAGGACTAGCCAATTTTATCTTTAGATTTGAATACCATAGAGAATATCTTGTATGAGACAAACGTTTATTTCAAAAGACAACATGACAGTCGTCAAGAGAATGACCATCTGGCAAAAGACGTCCTGGTAAACGCTTACTGGTAAATGTGCCATGTCACTCACAAATATGAACTGTTTTAGAAACGGTTTCCTTGTTTTGTTAGACCTTATTCAAAATACGTCTTCTCGGCCTCTGAAGTTTTATAATTAGATATGTTATTAAATTTTCTATGCCAAATATCTTCTGACTGAGATTTACAGTAATCTGTCTTCCTCTTTACTGTTTAGGGAGTATTTTAATATTTTTTTATGGCGCGGAGTGGCCGCGCGGTTTGAGGCGCCATGTCACGGAATGCGCGGCCCCTCCCGCTGGAGGGTCGAGTCCTCTCTCGGGCACGGGTGTGTGCGTGTTGTTCTTAACATAAGTCAATTTAAGTAGTGTGTAAGTCTAGGACTGATGTCCTCCACAATTTGATCCCTTAAGAATTCATATTCATTTGAACATTTGAATATTTTGTTAACTATGCACAATGTACGAAAACTATTGCAGAAATGCTTCGCCTCGACTATTAGGCGCTTGCGGACTACTCTGTCTCTTCTTGTAAAACTGTTTGTATGACGCTACACAGGATAGTTGATTTAAGTAAGTATCAGGTGTAGATCCATCAAGCTGTTTTTTCAGTAAAAGAGATATGTAGATACCTAATTTTGGTATAAGGAAGACGTTTGTGAAACTGTGCTTGTGGAAAACGGGATAATACGGATCCGAAGCGTGAACCATCGGATACCCACAATAAAGAAACTGGAAGAGTCTGATATATAATTCTACGGAAAAAAGTTGAGAAGGCAGATAAAGTGAGAAATGGAAGAGTACTAAAAGAATAACAGAGGAAAGTAATATGAGGAATACCCTTACCAGAAAATAGGACAAATTAAAAGGACACATACGGCATCCACGAAAAAACTTGACCAAGGAAGACGTAGGAGAAAGGGGGAAAGGGGAAGGGCGTTGAAGGCAGACGTAGTGGGAAGGGTAGAGTGGGAAGGGAGAGGGCTAGTATAGGCTGAGGAAAAGTAGGACATGCGCAGCAGGGTAAATAGAATTCTGGGTTTATAGTTATGTATAAAAGAAGTTTAGCACGAGATACGGAAATATGGTGGTAGGGGGAGGGGTTAGTGCCAAACCAGTCGGGAGGAATAAAGAAAGAAACAGCAAGATCGTATGACCATTAATGAGTGACATGGCGTGGTGGTTAAGGCATTAGCCTGACATTCTGGAGCATCAAGATTCATATATACATCCAGCCATCCAACTTAAAGTTTTGATGCTTCCTCAACATAATTTAAACAAGTAAGTTATTTTGGAAAGGACACGGACAAATTTCGTGCGTATTCTCGCCCCAGACAGATTGCACTCTGTTTCGATGTGACGTTAAGCCGTAATATTGCTTCCGAGCACTGGAGGCGGAAATTTTCTCACGAAATTGTCGACTGAATTTAACATCGTTATGTTTTCAAGTATTCTTTGTCTTGTCTCTCTAAAGCACGGCTACGAGCGTACGTTAACGATTGAGTGGCTTAATCTTTAGTTCTTGTTCCTTACCGTTCACGCACTACATATTTGTTAATAAAGTGAGTGCTCCGTAGTGCACGCCAGCGCACACGACTGCAAGGTTTGTGGCTACTTTAAAATGCCTCCAACAACACAGTGCGCAGTCGTTACGGACGAATGGGCGTGGTAATTTACAGCACTGCATTCGCAACTGTGCAGCCGGACAAGACCAGACAGGCGTCTGTGTTGTAATGTGGTGTACATAGGAAAAAAAGTTAGTTTAAAGTAGCCATTCTCTATGAACGTTTAGCTATAAAAAACTGTTTGCAAGCTCACAGCACTTAATGTTCGCCACTCGTGGGTTGCAAATACAAATGGTTTTGGCTACTTGCTAGCTGCGATATATACAGTCCAGACACTAATGTGACCACCTGTCGAAAGTTTGAATAACCTCATTTTGCAGCGTGGACCTCTGTGGGACGTGCAGGAAGAGAATCAAACAGGTCCTGGACGGTACCGACAGGAATGTGGAGCCACGCCGACTCCATTGACGTGAGCAGCTGCGCTAGGTTTCTCGGTTGAGGGTCCTTGGCGCGAACATCCCGATCAGGTTTAGCAGGTTCTCGATTGGGCTTAATTGTGGGTAGTTTGGTGGCTAGGGGAGTATGGTAAAGTCATCCTGATGCTCCTCGAAGCATGCACGTATACTGCGATCTGTATGACACGTTGCGTTGTCCTGCTAGAAGATGCCATCGTGCCGAGGAGAAAAAAAAAAAACCTGCATTTAGGCGTGAAATAGTCTCCAAAGATAAATACATACTTGTGTTGATCCATTGTGCCTTCGACGATGACGAGTCACCCAAGGAATACCGCCGGCCAGCCTAGCGGTTCTAGGCGCTACAGTCTGGAACCGCGCGACCGCTGTTAGGTTAGTTAGGTTTAAGTAGTTCTAAGTTCTAGGGGACTGATGACCTCAGAAGTTAAGTTCCATAGTGCTCAGAGCCATTTCAACCTTCTTTTTGAATCAAGGAAAACCACGAGAAGTTTCCCCACACTATAAAGTTATTTCACGACGTTCCTTTTCAGACGTTTCACGGCATACGAGCCAACGGCCATCTGACCGATGGAGCATAAAGCGCGATTCAACTGAAAAGGCTACCGTTCGTCACGTCCAGTTCGGTGAAGGCGTTCGCCCCTGGTAACCGTAATCAGCATGGGTGCATGAAGCAGATACCTGCTACGGAGGCCTATATGCAGCAACGTTCACTGAACGGTCGTTGAGGAGATACTATTGGTAGCTCCTTGGTTCGCGTGGGCGGTCAGTTGCTCATCAGTTGCCCGCACACAGCTCCGCAGACATCGTTCATGCCGGTCATCTGTGCCCCGTGGTGCACCGAAGTTGCCGCTCACCAAGTTTTGGATGATGCCATTTTGCCATGCACGGCGGCACACGAATAGTTTAAAAACTTATGTGTTCCGGAAATGCTTCCACCCTTGATCTGAAAGCTGATGTTGAAGCCCATTTGGACGTCAGTTACGATAGGTACTTCACTGGTTTCTCGCTCCCCTCCAACCCCCTCTCGACAAGGTTTATAAACACTCCACAGCTAGTGCTGCCAGCTGCCGTCTGTGAGTGCTAACTGCAGTGTGAACTGCAATTGGACGTCGAACAAAGGCGCTAGACACATTAATGTGACTGGACTGAGTGTATGTAATCTGCTTATACGAACGGCAGTAAAGGTTTCTAGAGTAATAACTTTAAATATGAAGTTGTGGTACTGTGTGTATCGGAATGCTCGAAATCTGTACAAAGGAATAGTTAATTAATGTTATGATTACATAATTGTTCAAAATCTGAGGAGTGTTATCCAGTTAGATGCCACACTTTAGCTACGAGAAGGAGACGACCTTTTTCCCAATCAGATGAGTTCCTAGTCTTCAGATTTTGATGTATGTCCTTAAAATAGGAAACGACAAGGTTATTGAGTGATTAATGTCCGTATATCCAAATGGAGTGTTCATAGTTGCAATTCCATGTGTAGGTTAAATGTGGCAAAGAAAAGAAAAGAAAAATTGGAAGTACTTTACTGTTAATAACTGAAAACTTTCATACGACGTGTATCATTTTATTGTCATATTTTATTTTACATAGCAACAACAACAATCCAGTTCACACTCTTAATTTCGGGTTTATAGTTTACTCGTAAAGATACAGCGCCATAGACGATGCCTTTCCATGAGAACCACAAATTTTTGAACATAAATTAAGACCATTTTGTTACGTGGTTCCTGAGGAGTACCAAAGTTCCCCAAAACGTTTCGCTGCAACAGGAACGAAGCAAAATTAAGGTTTAACCTCCCATCGACATCAAGATCATTACAGCGCTGTGCTGTTTGCAAAAAGTTTTGCTGCATTCTTTAACCACGACAATAGATGATGATATCTTCATTGTCGAGACGTGCAGCTGTTTGCTAACATTGTATTATTCTGAGTAGCATAGCGATTGGCCAGTAATACTCTAATTCGGCTCCAGAAGGTTGAAAGTATTATAATGACATCGCCCTCTCTTGAACATTATTACATGCTTTAACGTGTAGCAGTAGCATTTTGTCAGTGGTGGTGATGCATAATATTCTAGTGGCTATATTTCCGTATGTTACGTCTTTCATAAAATTCCGACACTGCAGTAGTCTTCAGATGCCCCCTTGCGTACTGTATAGCGATCCTTCTATACGTCTAGATTATCTCCCCTTCCTTCGCCTTTCCACGGGCTTGGCTTCAACATTCCTTACGCTTACCGTGTACGAACGCTACTTTCCCGCTGAGGCTTTCAGAGCGTGATTCTTTTCACCACGCCGTGACTGTCGTCAGTGGCTGTAGCCTGAGAAGTGTTTCCTGGCGCTTTCTAGAGCTCTTTTATTCATGTTAACGCAGGATTCCACACATTGTTCAGATTCCACACCTTGTTCAGATTATAGGCGGCTTCTCGGGAGATAACAGGTGTCAGCAAGGTCGCCGGATCCATTCCCAATTGAGAAAATTTGGAGCTTTATGGGCAGGGCCCTCCAACCACCACGGGATTTTAACCATCTAACCAGCCAGCTGGAGAGAATTCAGCACGATATCCCTCAGAAGGACGACAACTGTCAGTCGATGCCAAAACATTTGTTTGTATGCACTTGTACAGCATATCTACTGCTTTCCGTCCCATTCGGATAATTCCTTCATGACGTGTGATCATTTTCTGTTTTAGGGTATATGAAAGTTTTATGAAGGAGGTAGGGAAATGAGAGAATTCCAACCAAGAGCGTTCTTCTGTAAGCATAAAGATACAATAAAAGATAAAAAGATAAAATAAAAGCTTTAGGAATATAGCGAGAGTATTTTGCGATGGAGAAGGGAAAGGGGGGGGGGGGAGGGGAGAAAAGGGGGAGGGAGGTGACAGAGTGGAAACAAGAAGGGAGGAAGAGGGGGCCCTAGATGTAGAATTAGAATTAGAAGTGGAGGAGCAGGAAGTCGAACCAGTAGACTTAAAGGAGCGAAGAATGAAATTAAAAACTTAGAGAATAATAAAGAAACAGAAAACAGCATGGACGCTGATATGGTGGAATGAAGATAGAGATGACTGTTAATGGACTAAGAAGGGAAATATGGATTGAGGAAGAAATGCCTAAGGACTGGAGCGTGGGAATAATCTGCTCATTAGATAAGAAGGGTGATAAGGCAGGGTGCAACATTTACCTCAGTATTACTCTCCGAGATGCAGCGTGTAATGTCTTTAGTGAGATTTTAGCGAATTGGCCTGAATACCCAGTGGAAAGAGTGCTCAGTTGTTATTAGGCCGGATTTAGGATATTTAGATCCACAAGGGACAACATATTTTTATTGAGACAGGTGTTAGAAAAAATTGATGAATATGACAAGCAAGTGCATCGGTGTAGTATGATTTTAAACAAGCGTACGGCAGCATAGCGTACATAGATAGGAATAAGATTCTCCAGAGTATGAAAGAGTTTAGAATCCAGCTAAAATTTGTGAGGTTAATGGAAATGACAATCAGAGAACAGTTTGCAAGGTGAGAATGGAGCAAGAATTGTATGGCGAGTTGCATGTAGGGAGTTGGCTGCGGTAGGAAGATGTGACCTCAGCGCTACTCTTTAACTTTGCTCTAGAGTGGTAATTCGGCAAACGCCAACTATTTCATGGAAAACCATATTCAATCGCAAGTCCAGGTAGTGGTATATGCCGATGATGAAGGATTAATTTTAAGGAATGTCAGAGCTTTTAAGAAAAGTTATGCTGAACTGGAAGGACAAACGTGGAAGTTAGGACTGGAACTGTTTACAGGTAAAGTGAAGTAATGATGATGAGAGATCCTGATGCAGATGACACTTCAATAAAAGTCAATGAGAAAGAATACCAAGGAGTGTTGGGACTGGAAGTGTTTATAGGTAAAGTGAAGTAATGATGATGAGAGATCCTTATGCAGATGACACTTCAATAAAAGTCAATGAGAAAGAATACCAAGGAGTGTTGGGACTGGAAGTGTTTATAGGTAAAGTGAAGTAATGATGATGAGAGATCCTGATGCAGATGACACTTCAATAAAAGTCAATGAGAAAGAATACCAAGGAGTGTTAGGACTGGAAGTGTTTATAGGTAAAGTGAAGTAATGATGATGAGAGATCCTGATGCAGATGACACTTCAATAAAAGTCAATGAGAATGAATACCAAGGAGTGTTAGGACTGGAAGTGTTTATAGGTAAAGTGAAGTAATGATGATGAGAGATCCTGATGCAGATGACACTTCAATAAAAGTCAATGAGAAATAATACCAAGGAATGTAAAAGTTTAAATATCTGGGTTCGATAATAACGGAAGACTATATGACAGCACCAGAAATTCAAGAAACGGTAGTAAGTGGCAACCAGTGGTATTATAACTTGTAGAATACAATCAAGGCTATTCATGTAAGCAAGAATACAAACTATATTGAGACCTGCAGTAATGAATGAATCGGAGGGCTGGATGATGACTGAACGGAAGAAGACTCGTTTTTGAGCTGGGAAGGGGAGATCTTGTGAAAGATATTTGGAACAGTCAGAGAGGAAGGGAACTGCAGAATAACGACAAACGCATAACTACAGACACTTTTTGGACAGATGAATATTGTAATCAAAATCAAGCAAGGAAGTATATAATGGTCTGGCTAAGTACAGAGAATGTCTGAAACACCAAGTTTAAGAAAGTGTTAATAGGAAAGCCCAAAGGGAGAAGATGAAGAACGTGGCTTGAAGATATGAAGGAGGTATCAAAGCAACGAGAGTCATGAAGTGGGAGGGAAAGCAATGGCCAGAGGTCAATGGAGGGAGGGGACAAAGAGGGCCTAGGGTCTAAAAGACCTATAGCGCCGACTAGTTAGTAAGCAAGGTAATAGGTATGTCGAGCTCAGTAAATAGTAGGTAGAGATGACACCACCAAATATACTTAAAAGCAGCCACCCGATGTGGCCGAGCGGTTCTAGGCGCTTCAGTCTGGAACCGCGCGACCACTACGGTCGCAGGTTCGAATCCTGCCTCGGGCATGGATGTGTGTGATGTCCTTACGTTAGTTAGGTTTAAGTAGTTCTAAGTTCTAGGGGACAGATAACCTCAGATGTTAAGTCCCATAACGCTCTGAGCCATATGAACCATTTTGAACTTTAAAGCAAACAAATAAAGATGCATAAAAACATTTCCGAGTCAGCGTTCATCATTTTACTTAGAGAAGCCACACAAAGATAACGATAACTCTCTCGTCGTTGAGTTACTCATGCCACTAAAAGCGAAGGGCTATTGTTTGGTCTTGAAAGTGTGGAAAAAAATTAGGGAATGCTTATGTTCTTAGTGCCTCCCGAAACTGCTAGTGACAGTGATCGGCAGGCAGCATAAAGCTGATCGACCTTGCGTGGCCCTATCCGGTATTGGAAAGCTTTGCAACCATAGCGGTGTCTCAATCACTCCGATGGCAGGCGCCCTCCCAAGGTGGATATAACGGGTGTGGCGTCACATCAACAGCGTCGGCGCACATAAAACTGTCTCTCGGGGCGTAAAAGCCAATAAAACACCGCCTGTCTGAGAACATGGGGCAGCTACGTGTGAAAAATAGATAGCTTGTCACTACAAAAGCAATCTAAGGAAACGACTAGGTTGCACGCTATAATATGATGGCTTCTTTATATCCTACTAATCGTGGGAATTTTTCTTACGATATGCCGCCTAGCTGATCACAGTGTAGATAGCGATTACCGAGCATGTCTCGTGACTTAAGCTAAGCCCTGTGTACTGGCGAATTTTATCTGCGGTCGAAGTAGAACAGGATTTCCGGAAGGAGGGGGTTGCACCTGGAAACAGGACAGAGGTGAAATATTTATTAATGTGGCATCACGCTAACAATCCTGCCAAGACTCGTTTGCAGGTTTCAGAAGAAGAGAGTTATGTATGAGAATCTAAATCTGCATGTACACTTCACAAGTTATTACGCAGTGTATGGACGAGGGCACATACTACCAGTATTGCTGACTTTATATGGTATTTCATTTGCATATTTAGTATGGATAAATTGATTACGTATGAGTTTCCGTACATGCCCTTTATGTTATTCTCATGATATCTATGCGAGATACACGACAGTGGCAGCATAACGGCCGCCCACTGTTCCTTGAATAAAAGTTCACTAAAATTATGTAATCGGTTTTTTAATAATAATAATAATGGCAACTTGGCACCATAAAATAGGAGTAATTACTTCTGCAGGAACAAATTACAATGGTGCTTAAAAAAATTTTACTCCACAGACCAAGATCCAATAATAAGTTAACTTGGCATTACAAATTAAAATCATTTATATAAAAAAAAACTTTGAGAAAGATAATGGCACTTGGCACCATGACATCAAAGAAGTGCAACACACAACCAATAAATAAAATAACAGAATAATCATTTGATACAACCAAAGGGCAAGAGCAACTCCCTAAGCAATCACAGACGAGCGAGCTCTCAACACTTCGGAGCCACCCCACTAGAAACGGTCCTCGAAATAAACCGCTGAGAGCTCCCCGACATGCCTCCTACAACTGCCCATCACTGACGCACCTTCATTATGTTCTGTAACACACGACAGATAATATAACATCCCGATAGCACATGATAACCAAGGCACCGTTAACTCGGGCGGTCTTAACAAGTGCCGGAAGCCAACACACACAAATCTTAATAAATAATTGTCGCCTCTTAAAACAAAACAACAAAAGCCAAGTGCACATGAATAGTCAAACCATAGTCTTAGAAATGCCTTAACGACACAAAGAGCGGCTATTGCACCAAGTTAATAATAACACAGTTATATAAAAATACAGAACATACCACTAAATGATGTTACACAAACCAAATTGACGAGATCGTGTTGTTCAGGTCCCAGAAGACCACATATACTAAGCAGCAGTAATTCACTATGCATATACTGTCCAAAACCGCCTTTCTTAGGTAGACTTTACCTAACACAACAAATGCCAAATATACCATACACGAACGCAACTCCGGGCAGGTAACAGGAACCACCTACGTGAATTCCTTCAAAAGGAACCAACAGGCACCACCAAAGGTAACGCTGAGCAGACCGGGTGGGTAACGACCCATCCAGCGGGATAACCAAAAGATATTCCAGTTGATCAAATAAATTAGTACCAACAAATATCGTAACGTGCCATACACACACACCAAAACTTCCAACAACGCCGTCCTACATCAGAATGAAGTTCAGAAGCCGCTGCTGGAGCTTCCAGCGGAAAATATGACGAACCAACCGTACCCACACTCTAACCTGGCAGACGACACCGAAATTCAGCAACTAGTTGTCTCCGGGCCAGAGTATCACAGGACCCCATCGGACCTCCACATCAGACCGGCAGACAGAACAAGTACGCAGACTCCAATTAATCACCACCGCGTGGCCAGCACAGCGGCGAGTCGCCTCCGCCCCAGACCACTCTGCTGATATTGCGAGGCCCAACAACCATAGCGCTAGTAACCAGCAGGTCAGGCAGAGCGTGTAATACCCGGAAACCCACTACCCTCTTGCTTTCCGCCGGCCACCGCAAACACACGCCAGTGACGTCATAGCAAATCACGACCGGAGCGCCACCCGCACCAGAACAGCGAACTATAATCGATTATAGCGTGCGCTCTAAACAAGATCACAGGATAGCGGCGCGTGCCGTATCACCTTAACTACCAGTATTGTTGTGTCACTTTGCGTCCAACGGCTGCTCAAATTGGCCCTGAAGATGCAGTACAATGCGCCAGAGCCATACGCTGAAAACGGCGGTCTTCTCTCACGGTTGTGGCACATGGCCGTCCGGAGCCCGGTCTTCTTGTGGCCGTGCTTTCCCGTTACCATCGCTGCGTGCAGTCATGTACAGTGGCTACTTTCCTGTCAAGTCTTTCTCCAATATCGCAGAAGGAACATCCAGCTTCTCATAGCACTATAACACAATCTAGTTCGAACTCACTGAGGTGTTGAAAACGGCCTCCTGTCGCCTTAGAAGTGTTCTTGAGTAACATCAACTCACCACGTCCTGTCTCAAAGGTAACTAACGCTCAAGACCGATACACGATTTTTATCTTCATAGTGGGCTACAAGCGCCACTCTTATGCGACTGTCGCGAAACTTGAACAGACCTCATATTTCAGATGTAGAAACACGACGACCAGATTACATATATGTCGACCATATCCATCTTGGTGTTACGATTGTTTGTTCCGTTGTGCATGATCGTCCCATTCTATATAGATTCTTAGTATTACTGCTAAACACATTGCTGTGAAAAACGTAAGGACGGAAATAACTTCCGCTTTACTAAATAAAATAGCTCTTTGAAACTTTGGCTATGCTTAGAAATAAATGCTACAGTACAGTACAGAAGCGATGAAAGAAATACGGAGTAAGACGAATAGCAATGACTGTTTTATCGAATGACAATTATTACACTGATAACTGATGTAACAACTATTTGTGATCTTTCCCTGGATATCACAAGGCAGGACATGGCTAATAATAGAACAAGTGATCACCACGCACCACCGTGCATACCTTGCATCTTGCTTCCATACTGGACACAAGGCTGTTAAGCTGATCTTATGTTAGGAGCTCTATTCTTCCACCAGCGCGGTTTCCAACTACTAGATGTGGCCGAGTGCTTCTAGGTGCCTCAGTCCGGAACCGCTCGACCGATACGGTCGCAGGTTTCGAATCCTGCCTTGGGCATGGATGTGGGTGATGTCCTTAGGTTAGATAGGTTTAAGTAGTTCTAAGTTCTAGGGGACTGATGACCTCAGAAGTTGCCCCATAGTGCTCAAAGCCATTATTTCAACTATTTGATGGTCGTTGATGCATGAGGACGTGCTGAGGACGTAAGTTGGAGGAACGAGTGCGCAAGTCCATTGGCCATCTATTCTCTCGTTTCAGCATTTCCTTCACCTGCACGTTTCGATACGGTCGCGCTTTGTTGTAATCCATAAAGCTGAAGTCAGATCCGAATTCACCCCTGAAATGAGGCGCAGGGGAAGGAACACAGTGTCAGAATAAACCAGCGTGAGCATCGTCTTCAAAGCCTTGGAAGTCAGTACGACCATGTAAAATTGTGTCTCCTCGCTTCATAACATCTGGACTATCAAAACGATCGTGGTCGTCAATGCTGAACGTACCCTTATATGATGGGAGATGGGAACACTTAATGCACCCAGCAGCATTGTGGAACTTCATAATTTTGGGCCGGCCGCAGTGGCCCAGCAGTTCTAGACGCTTCAGTCTGGAACCACGCGACCGATACGGTCGCAGGTTCGAATCCTGTCTCGGGCTGGATGTGTGTGATGTCCTTAATTAGTTAGGTCTAAGTAGTTCTAAGCTATAGGGGACTTGTGACCTCAGATATTAAGTCCCACAGTGCTCAGAACCATTTGAACCACCATTTTGGTGGTCAGGGTGTTATGGTGTAGGGAGGGATATCATTGCATGACCACCCTGTTCTCCAGGTCTTTGAAAAAGGCACATTCACTGGTCAAAATTTTGTGACACTCTTCTCCTGCCCCATGGGCGTCTTGGTTGTGGCGGAGCACGTATGGGATGTGTTGAGTAGACGTATTGGAACACGTCCTTGTGTACCAACGACCATCCAGCATCGGTTAACCGTGATGGTGGAGGAATGGCACGCACTACCACAAGAAATCTTTACCAATCTTGTGTCGAGCATAGGAGCACGTTGAAGAGCATGCATTACCGTCCGCATTGGTTACACACCCTACTACGAACCACGTACCACCGTTTGCAATGTCCAGAGGCTACCATAAATGGCGGTGGCGTCGGTCTAATTATTGTCTGAGAGTGAATGTGTCATTTCTGTTCGTCTCATTGCGTATTTCATTCGCTTACGTTTTGTACAATACTGAAGCATTTCTTTCTATGTGTGGCTCAAGTTTCACCGAGCTATTTTACTTGGCACTTATATGAGTGTGTAATCCGCAGCTATGAAACGTCTTATGCAGATTGAAGGAAGAAGGAGGAGAAAGGAAAGGAAGGGGAAGGGATTATTGATATAAGCTGCTTAGGATTTTGTGGGCATTAGCGGCGACGAGCGGTGTGCCGGACCGGAATTAGAACCAGGGATCTCCTGCTTCATAGGCAGTTGCGTTAACCACTGCATGGACTATCTTGGCACTCCTCGCTGACCCACATTCTCACATAGCGCCATCTATGCAGTCACTGTCCATGTCCTCCATGCTCACTGCTGAAAGGTTTCCCGCAGGAGGTCGGACAATTACGTCGGCAGTGAATATGGTGGATTCAAAGCCAACTACTAATGTAAACAACAACAATTGTAATATAAACATGAACAGCCGTCTGAAGTTGAAGTAGCCGGTGCTAAACCGGTAACGACGCTGTTTGTGTTAATAAGCAGCATTATTAACAGTGGATAGTTGCCGCTATCGCCTCTGCGACAATCGCCTTGTAAAAACTTCTAACGTTACATTCTTTATAAAATAAAAAAAGCTTTATCATTAACTTGAATGAATGTCTTAACTGTGGAATGCGTATTAAACTCGAGCTATCGTGTAGCGTGTTGTAACTGCATGTGGTATACTTACTCTGATTCATTGTTAGCAAATGCTTTATACAAATTGATTGGGCAACCCCGAATACCAGTAAAGAAATACAGTCACTGCAAAATTCATTCAGTCCCTTAGGCCCTGGATCCTCTAGCCCTATTCAAAACTGAAAAAATTGGTCCCTATGCACACAACAAATAAATGAAATTTTCTTACCTCGAAAGCAGCAACGGTGGATCGCGATATATTCTGGCCACTGGTGTGCAATGGTAGCCGTAATACTTTTAAATGTACATTAAATTCTTTTGGCTGATAAATGTAAGAATTTAAAAATCTAACTTCTTTGAAAAACGTATGACTTGGACAGGAAAGCGGTACTGATTGTGGTGAATTGCAATCACTGACTTCTTAGCATAATTATATGGCAAGTTATGTTTGACTTTTCAAAACATCTGCCAATTGAAATTACATTGCCCAGAAAATTACATAATTTTGTACTAATTGATTCACAGACAATAAGTTTTATACAGCAATATTATCTATCTTCACTAAAAAAACATAAAAAAAATCAAATTACATATAGTCGTGTTAACGAATTTTAGAAACATTATAAAAGTGAAATATCTAAGTAGCCGTTTTATCAGTCAGTCTACGTACATTCTGGGGTTATTCAACAATTTTAACTGATCAGCCAACTCTTCTATACTAACGCGCTGGCAAAAAGAAAATCATAATATCTATACATTGCTTGCATGAAGACTTCTGCTTCCATGGTCTAGTAATTCCTACATTAATCCAGCAATTGATCGCTTCAGAGAGCACACCACAAAAACTGCATACTTCATTTACTTTTACTCACAGACAGTTACCTACTACTGTGCGCGAAGCGCTCTCATATTCCAATACTACAATGTCGGACCTAAAGCAGTATCTTTGACTCTGGTTGTGGAGTGTCAGCGACCCGCTTTATAAAGTCTATCAGGGACATACATCTTTATTAATATAATAGCTTCATTTTAGTTTACATTAATATTAATTATTATATTCGGGTGCCACATGCAAGCTTACCCAAGTAGACTCCTATCATCGCTGTTTGTGTTAACAATCAGCATTAGCAACTGTGGATATTTGCAGTCATCGCATTTGCGAGAATCGCTTGTAAAAACTTTGTTAGCTAGAAGCAGTCAGTCTTCTGGTATGACATTTAGAACATTCTTAATAAAGAGTTTATTTTTTAAATTCGCTCATTTTTTGAGATGAGTTGGTGAGCAGTGCTCTGTGGTATCAAAATAATTCCTAATTTTTTTCTTATTTTTGATATATATCAGTTATGTTTCTTTTCTCCTCCTCTCACTAATGCCAGATTTGGTACTTACATCGATTGCGTTTCTACTTCTCTCATTATCTGCATTTACATCGGCATACAGGGTGCCATAGAAATGTATGGCGCAAATTGCACGACACGTTCCTCACACGTAGACGAAGAAATTATGTTCTATGAACATGGGTCTGAAAACGCATTGTTTCCATGTTACAACTCATTTTCTCCAACTCATTAATCAAGGGAGGCACACAAGAACAGGGCACACCAGCGTATCACATGCAACTCTTTAGGGTGACACTCGCCAGGTAGTCATGTGGTCAACATTCAAGTTTTGTACAGGCACTAGGGTCTTCGTCAACTGCATGAAGAATCGCCGCCTCCGGTTGCTGTATCCTCGTCCTTTTAGGCCTCTCCGGTCGCGATTATCAGGCTTAAATGACCCATGTTCCCTAAGTCGACGACCAATACCTTCAAACGTTTCCCTCTTGGGGTACCTTCGACCTCTATATTCCTCCCGATACAAACGTTGAGCGCGAAGGCCATTTACTCCAGCTAATACACAAGGAAATGTACATCTGCCAACCCTGAATTCGCGTACACTACCATTGCACAAGCCAAGTCTGTGATTAACTCTACGAGGTAACCAGTGTGCTTGCAACGCTCGTACTGATCCCTGGAACAGTTGATGTTCCCTGTAAACAAGCAATGAAGTGCGTCACATGGCAACAGGAACACGTAAAAGAAAACGCTAGCGGTGCACAACGTAACCAAACATCACCAAGGTTGAATATTCCCCATGATTCTAACGTTCTGTTCTTGTGTGTTTCCCGTGGTTAATGAGTTGGTGAAAATGAGTGGTAACAAGGAAAGCAAAGCGTCCCCAGATCCATGTTCATACAACATAAATTCTTCGCCTCCATGTGAAGAATGTGTCCTGCAACGTGTGCCGTACATTTTTCTTACACCCTCTGTACTCAAGGCAAGGTATTGCATACTGCACGGTGAAGGATATGTCGTACAAAAAGAACGATTTTCTGGCCCATTCCACTCTCGCAACGAGAGAGGCGGAAACGGGAGCCTTAATTGCTTATTTATAGGCAACATCAACTGTTCCAGGGATCAGTTCGACCGTAGCATGCTCCCGGGTTACCTCGTAAAGCTAATCGCAGACGTGGCTCGTGCAGTGGTAGCGTACGCAAACGCAGGGATGGCAGGTGCACATATCGGTGTGGATTTGCTGAAGGCAATGGCCTTGGCGCTCAACGTTTGTATCGGGAGAGATTTCCATTCTAATGAACCCCACACGAGATGTACAACCGACGAAGCAGAATTGTCGCATAAGCATACCTCGAATACTGGTTCTCTAAACTTACCCAGCATGTTTCTGCGAGAACAACGTCGCATTTCTTCCAAAGATACCCGATGGAGTTCCCTGAGGACCTCAGTAACAATTTTATATTTACTACGCTATCCCATAACGAACTAAGAGGTCTCTTAATCTGTTGTACCATGTTCTCATTTTGCTTGAAAAGGGATCGAAAAGCTGGAGAAGCACTGGAGCGAACGTTTAGTACGAGGTTTCATTTACAGATTTACGGCGATTGTCCAGAACCCTCCAAAGACACATTCTAGAATGTAATTATGGGGACTGAAGTCTCTCGATTCATTCAGAATCCATGGAATAAGATATCTTTGTTAAATACACGCCTGGAAATTGAAATAAGAACACCGTGAATTCATTGTCCCAGGAAGGGGAAACTTTATTGACACATTCCTGGGGTCAGATACATCACATGATCACACTGACAGAACCACAGGCACATAGACACAGGCAACAGAGCATGCACAATGTCGGCACTAGTACAGTGTATATCCACCTCTCGCACCAATGCAGGCTGCTATTCTCCAATGGAGACGATCGTAGAGATGCTGGATGTAGTCCTGTGGAACGGCTTGCCATATCATTTCCACCTGGCGCCTCAGTTGGACCAGCTTTCGTGCTGGACGTGCAGACCGCGTAAGACGACGCTTCATCCATTCCCAAACATGCTCAAAGGGGGACAGATCCGGAGATCTTGCTGGCCAGGGTAGTTGTACACCTTCTAGAGCACGTTGGGTGGCAAGGGATACATGCGGACGTGCATTGTCCTGTTGGAACAGCAAGTTCCCTTGCCGGTCTAGGAATGGTAGAATTATGGGTTCGATGACGGTTTGGATGTACCGTGCACTATTCAGTGTCCCCTCGACGATCACCAGAGGTGTACGGCCAGTGTAGGAATCGCTCCCCACACCATGATGCCGGGTGTTGGCCCTGTGTGCCTCGGTCGTATGCAGTCCTGATTGTGGCACTCACCTGCACGGCGCCAAACACGCATACGACCATCATTGGCACCAAGGCAGAAGCGACTCTCATCGCTGAAGACGACACGTCTCCATTCGTCCCTCCATTCACGCCTGTCGCGACACCACTGGAGGCGGGCTGCACGATGTTGGGGCGTGAGCGGAAGACGGCTTAACGGTGTGCGGGACCGTAGCCCAGCTTCATGGAGACGGTTGCGAATGGTCCTGGCCGATACCCCAGGAGCAACAGTGTCCCTAATTTGCTGGGAAGTGGCGGTGCGGTCCCCTACGGCACTGCGTAGGATCCTACGGTCTTGGCGTGCATCCGTGCGTCGCTGCGGTCCGGTCCCAGGTCGACGGGCACGTGCACCTTTCGACCACTGGTGACAACATCGATGTACTGTGGAGACCTCACGCCCCACGTGTTGAGCAATTCGGCGGTAAGTCCACCCGGCCTCCCGTATGCCCACTATACGCCCTCGCTCAAAGTCCGTCAACTGCACATACGGTTCACGTCCACGCTGTCGCGGCATGCTGCCAGTGTTAAAGACTGCGATGGAGCTCCGTATGCCACGGCAAACTGGCTGACACTGACGGCGGCGGTGCACAAATGCTGCGCAGCTAGCGCCATTCAACGGCCAACACCGCGGTTCCTGGTGTGTCCGCTGTGCCGTGCGTGTGATCATTGCTTGTCCAGCCCTCTCGCAGTGTTCGGAGCAAGTATGGTGGGTCTTTTTACCATTTCCAGGAGTGTATATGTAACCACTTCTGCGCCCCCCTCCCTGTTAGGAATCGAGCTACCTTGACCATAACAGCCAAGTGAGTTCTTTCACACAAGTGTCCATTCAAATTTATTTATTAAACTTAGAAAAAAAAGGAATGCGTCTATTTAAAACAGAAAATATAAGAACGAATCCTTTATGCACTTCCCCACTGAAAACAAATGTTAAGCAAACTATTCGACAAAATTTTTAATTCTACGATGTGATGTTCATCCGTTACATCCTCCTAGACTGTTATAGTGGAAAACATTCGCCTTGTACGAGATGCAGTTGATTTACACTTGCCGAAGATAAGGTGGATAGATCACGTAACTAATGAGGAGGTATTGAATATGATTGGGGAGAAGAGAAGTTAGTGGCACAACTTGACTAGAAGAAGGGATAGGTTGGTAGGACATGTTTTGAGGCATCAAGGGATCACAAATTTAGCGTTGGAGGGCAGCGTGGAGGGTAAAAATCGTAGAGGGAGACCGAGAGATGAGTGCACTAAGCAGATTCAGAAGGATGTAGGTTGCAGTAGGTACTGGGAGATGAAGCAGCTTGCACAGGATAGAGTAGCATGGAGAGCCTCAGCAAACCAGTCTCAGGACTGAAGACAACAACAACAACATCTTTCAAATAAAATGATAAAATGATGGTGTGATGATGTGGTGGCCTTCACCTACGTTCCCTCAGAGTTGAAATATTGAAAGTTTTTGTTAGTTTTGATGTTTAGCGGCTGGGATACGTAGTTGCCACGTTACAAGCCGATACTGCTGAGTCTACGGTATCGAATATGAAATCCACGTGAATCGAATGGTCGAAGGTTCCAATCACTCGGCAATTGCGAATGTAACGTAGATATTTTGCAATTAAATAAAATCTGCAGGTAATATCATAAAGACTTTAAGTGATAAGTATGATAGTAGAAGTACTTGTGGTATATTTCTGCAAAACACTTATTGCTGTCTATGGTCCAGCAATTAAATAAAACGTAAGTTGAATAGCAGGGAAACAATAGATTCCTACTGCACGTAGTTAGTTTTGAACAGCAACATAGTTCACGAGATATTCACTTCTAAACGCATGCTACGTCTTCACTGCAGAAGCCACGGAAATCACACAAGAGAACAAGTCGGCACTCCGAATTATTTGTGTCTCTCGCGACGATGCGCAAACTACCCCACTCTCCCCAAGTTTCTGCTGCGACCGTACTTCTGCCGCGCCTTCGCGCCCAGGATCTCCCGCGCCCTCTGCCGTACTGTCCAGAACTCCCCATGTCCTGAGCCACTGTCCCTCGCACCGCACTGTTCAGGACACCCTGTCCTCCCTCTGAGTCTAAAAGATGCTCTTCTCCCACTACCATCCAGTCCACCAATTCACGAGCGCTGTGATTGGCTACAGCGCTCCCTCCATGTCTCCAAGCCAACGCATACTCACAAACGTATTGAAATACATACGAAATGCTGGGTTTAAATTTAAAAAACTTGAAATTAAATAAATATTCCTACAGCTGGACCATAAACACGTTCTAACACACATTATTAAATACATAAATCAATTATATAGACATATACCAAAGGAACAGCAAGCAAAAGTAGGCCAGTAGCCCAATATTTCAGGGCTTTCTAAAACACAGTAAATAATTGACCAATTTCTTCATGAATAGCATATATCGGATATAAAAAGACATAGATGAATAAATATTTATAAGCATGCTGCTACCGTTTTTTCCTGTAATTGTGGAGTACTTGAGGCATAACGCAATCGATAGTAACCGGCCATTTGACCCATAATAACTCATCTACTATTCACGTTACATGACTGTAATTCATACCAATTTAGGTTTACACTAATAACTCTTTAAAGACACGTCGTTCGACGAAATCGGATCAACCGTTTAGATTTTGGGAATCTAATTAATCTGATTACGCTATGAGAATACTCGCACAAATAATAGTAACGTACATATTTCTTTTTGAGGTATCATGATTCATCTGGCTACTACACTCCTGGAAATGGAAAAAAGAACACATTGACACCGGTGTGTCAGACCCACCATACTTGCTCCGGACACTGCGAGAGGGCTGTACAAGCAATGATCACACGCACGGCACAGCGGACACACCAGGAACCGCGGTGTTGGGCGTCGGTCGAATGGCGCTAGCTGCGCAGCATTTGTGCACCGCCGCCGTCAGTGTCAGCCAGTTTGCCGTGGCATACGGAGCTCCATCGCAGTCTTTAACAGTGGTAGCATGCCGCGACAGCGTGGACGTGAACCGTATGTGCAGTTGACGGACTTTGAGCGAGGCCGTATAGTGGGCATGCGGGAGGCTCGGTGGACATACCGCCGAATTGCTCAACACGTGGGGCGTGAGGTCTCCACAGTACATCGATGTTGTCGCCAGTAGTCGGCGGAAGGTGCACGTGCCCGTCGACCTGGGACCGGACCGCAGCGACGCACGGATGTACGCCAAGCCCATAGGATCCTACGCAGTGCCGTAGGGGACGGCACCGCCACTTCCCAGCAAATTAGGTACACTGTTGCTCCTGGGGTATCGGCGAGGACCATTCGCAACCGTCTCCATGAAGCTGGGCTACGGTCCCGCACACCGTTAGGCCGTCTTCCGCTCAAGCCCCAACATCGTGCAGCCCGCCTCCAGTGGTGTCGCGACAGGCGTGAATGGAAGGACGTGTCGTCTTTAGCGATGAGAGTCGCTTCTGCCTTGGTGCCAATGATGGTCATATGCGTGTTTGGCACCGTGCAGGTGAGCGCCACAATCAGGACTGCATACGACCGAGGCACACAGGGCCAACACCCGGCATCATGGTGTGGGGAGTGATCTCCTATACTGGCCGTACACCTCTGGTGTTCGTCGAGGGGACACTGAATAGTGCACGGTACATCCAATCCGTCATCGAACCCATCGTTCTACCATTCCTAGACCGGCAAGGGAACTTGCTATTCCAACAGGACAATGACCGTCCGCATGTATCCCGTGCCACCCTACGTGCTCTAGAAGGTGTAAGTCAACTACACTGGCCAGCAAGATCTCCGGATCTGTCCCCCATTGAGCATGTTTGGGACTGGATGAAGCGTCGTCTCACGCGGTCTGCACGTCCAGCACGAACGCTGGTCCAACTGAGGCGCCAGGTGGAAATGGCATGGCAAGCCGTTCCACAGGACTACATCCAGCATCTCTACGATCGTCTCCATGGGATAATAGCAGCCTGCATTGGTGCGAAAGGTGGATATACACTGCACTAGTGCCGACATTGTGCCTGCTCTGTTGCCTGTGTCTATGTGCCTGTGGTTCTGTCAGTGTGATCATGTGATGTATCTGACCCCCGGAATGTGTCAATAAAGTTTCCCCTTCCTGGGACAATGAATTCACGGTGTTCTTATTTCAATTTCCAGGAGTGTATTAATTTCTATACAAACTGTGAAATGCCTGCCATGATGGTTTTACCAAGTCTGTTGTCTTTGGCACTCTTTCATCAACACAGCGTCATCATGGAATTCCCAGCCACGCACTCGGGCTGGACCCCTTTTGCTTTGAACACCGTCCAACACCACGTGGTGAGCCTGCCGAGCAGCCCACACCCACTGAGTGGACAGTGCGACCACGCCAACTCCGAACTTAGAATATTTTCAGGGCGCCACAATTCTCCCGTTACTTTACACACTCTAAGACCTAAATAAAAAGAAAAAGAAAAAAGTGAAGTACGATGAAGGAATTACCCAAATGGCATGGAAGTGATTAGTTGTGATGTTCATCTTTAGTTCTGAGAAAGATCTTCATAGCTTAAGGAAGTAAATAACTTATCCGGCCACTTCTGTCCTTATGCAAGCAGTTATTTGGTTTGGTATTGATGTGATAGAGTTCTTCAAAGCCCTGCTGATAGATATCATGACAAAGTCTGGCCAGCTTGAGCCTCTGATCGTCTGGGGCTTCATATCTTCGAAAATTCCGAGCTGGGTGGAGGTACCTGACCATAGTGCACCAAACGTTCTCAACTGGAGAGATATCAGGCAACCTTTGTGACCAAGTAGGTTTTGAGAAGTACGAAGAGAAGCATTAGATATTTTCGCTGCTTGCGGGTGGGGCAGTGAATTTCCTCAAATGTATGCCCAGGATGGTTTGCCATGAAAGCCAAAGAAACGGGCCATAGACCATCGTCGACACACCATTGCAATGTAAGGCTGCAGCGGATGACAACCAAAGTTGTCCTTTTACGAAAACAAAAGGCACACCACACCATCTCTCCTGGTTGTCGGGCAGTATGGAGACCGACAGTCAGGATATCCCATCACTGTCAGGGGCGTCTCCAGACACTTTGCTGGCCATCGGGACTCATTTTGAAGAGAGGCTCATTACCGGAGACAATTCTACTCCACTCAATGAGATTCCAGATGTGTCTGGACATGTTCCAGGAAGCGGTATGATACGAACCTGACTGTCGTCCACCATAAGGGATAACAATCTGGGGTGATGGTGTTGGGTGCCGCTTTTTCCGTAACAGGACACTTCTGGTTGTCATACGCGGCAGTCTTACACCACAGAGTTCGTCGACCATATTCTTTACCTCGTTTTGTTGCTCCTCATTGCAAGTCATCCTGGGATTATATTTCAGTAAGATAATGCCCTCCCACACACGTCGAGAGTTTCTGTGGCTTGTCTGCGTCGTTGCGAAACCATACCTTGGACAGTACAGTCACAGGATCTCTCGCAAATAGGGATCGATTCGAGCATTGTTGGCATGATCCTACAACCATTAAGGAATTTCGATGATGTAATGACCCAGTTGAATAGAATTTGCACGATGTCGCTTAGTGGGACAGCCAGCAACTCTATCAACGCGTTATTGATTTGCTCAACTTGTGAAGTTCTTCCTCTTGAATAAATCATAAAATTTCTCTGAAGTTGTAATCATTTCGTTTGTCCGTACATGTACATCACACCTACCGACTTCCGTTTAATCCAAATAATTCGTTGGTGGCGAGTCGTTTCTTCTTTCTTAGAGTGTACTTTTCTGTTACCGATACATGCTTCAGCAACTGATACGCAATATTCACTGGTACTTTTTGTGATTCACCCTAACAGAACAATGGAAATTATTTTGTGATGATGGTACAAAATTTCCCGTGTTGTTGTCCTGTTTAAATCTATTAACTAATCGTGACGAGGAATCTGTTTTGCTCGCATGCTGGACTCGTCATCTCCGCATTATTTAGCCGACATCTATACACAAGTAGTTTGTATGTATGACGCAGAACGTCGTGCGCCTTACGCATTGCAAGCCGTCTGGAACTTTTGGAGCTGTGTGCAACTTTCCAGGACGGGTTCTGTCCTGCTTTCGTACAACAGTGTCCAGGCGCAACCGGCCACACACCAGATCCAAGGAAACAGTGTAGTTTTGGTTTCGCACGAAATGGTCGCGTGCAGTTGAGTCGCACCCCAATTCTTTGAAGTTTTCTGGTCTGATGAAAAATGAGTTTGGAATTTCTCGTGCTTTGGTTCGGCAACAGTAACTAACTATTCCATTTATATGTGGAGTGTTCAAATAATTACAAACGAAAGTGAAAAAAATAGTATTTTCATTTTTAGTAGCGTCAAATGGGGAGGGGGGCGGAATATTATTAGGTGAATAAAGGAGAAATTCATTTGGAAAGGCATTTCAGTAACCGTGAAGTTTTGTCTGAATGTGGAAAGAATTAATTGTTAACATGAGCATGGTTTGGTTCGTGAATGGTTATGAATTGTGTTTTTTACGAAGTCAAAGTAACGTTTTTAACCTAAATGTGAAGAGCTCCAATATTCGGAAAGAGGCCGATTTTCAATCAGAAGTCGCAACGAAACCTGTTCTTTCTGTTTGAATCCCTTTCCCGTCTCCGATCGCCACATGCTAAACTATTCTAACACAGCATTGGCAACAGCATAGGAGGTGTGACGTTAAAAGCTAGTATTAATACGGAATAACCTTTCCTTGGTTTTCATATCGCCCTTACTTTCTATTATGGCTTTTATTTTTATTTATTGCTAAAACACTATGTTTGTATAGGCAAGCTTGTGGTTTTTGATTGCATCTCCTAAATAATATTTCAGCAAAAGTTGGTAGCTTTTCGGAAGAATATTCCTTCTGTTTTTTTTGCCATTTTCCCTTGCGGCCATATCAGTTTGACGATGTGTCCTTTAATAATGATGCCACGTAACGCAGCTTTAGCTTTCATTTCTCGTTAAAGTGAAACGTAAAACCCGCATTACACATTTTACGGAGAGAAGTTCAAATTTATGAGTTTGGAGAGAAAATAATGGAACAGTAGCACTAGGACACTTGATATTTGTGTGTCAGTATACTGTTAGATTATACGTAAGCATAATTATAATAACGAATTATGTATGACATGGAATTGATCGTCATACATTATGAAACATTTTAGTTCACAACCAATAATGAATGTATAGACGTTAGGGATGTGGTTGATGAAGGCCTGTACTTCTCGTAACAAACACTTGTCACATATTGTTCAATCTTCTCTCATCTGAATCGTTTATTATATGTAGTCCTTTGACTTAACAAGGTGTTTCATAACATGGTGTGGTGCTGTATATATACATAGTATAGAAATTAAGATGCTTTCGTGGCGTGATGGTACATTTTACGCCAACACGTTCTAGCTTTGTGTTCTAGTTTTACTGCCATAACTTGAACACATGTCCGCCAGACGTCATTAAGGAGGGTAGGACGTCAAACGGGGCGACTTGGAGCAGGAGAGGCACCACAGGACAATTTAATTTCCAGTGCCTGTACTTTTACAAATAAATTCATAAAACTTTGTCAGCATGATCAGGAAGGATTCAGGATTCACACTCGTAGCAGCGTAAGTTCAAAAACATAACAAAATAATTTTTTTACATACGAAATTTCATCAGTTTTTCACTTACTATTGGCAGCATTTGTTGCTATAGGTACACTTTTCTTCATAAGTAAGAGAGACTGTTCGATGAATTTTGCACACCATACAAACCATACTTACAGGTGTCTGAAACTCTAGAATCTATTTAATTTATGAAAAAATGAATGAGCTGTACGTTTTAAGCATTATGTTTAGAAAAAAAATCAAATTTTGTAGTTAATTATCTGAATTTTTACCACAGTTTTTAATAGATTTGAAAAATTGTAGTGTTTCACACATCTGGAAGTATGGTTTGTATGCTGCGCAAAATTCATCAAAGAATCTCACTTACTTGTGAAGAAAAATGTACCTATAGCAACAAATTCCTGTATTTTTTCGTGTCTGTTACACCAACAAAATGTGGAAAAATGATGAAATTTCATATCTAAAAAAGTTTATTTTGTTATGTTTTTGCATTTCCACTGCTATGAGTGTGAATCCCGAATCTTTCCAGGTCATGCTGACAAAGGTTTATGAATTTATTTGTAGAAGTATAGACAGTAGAAATTAAAATGTCGTGTGGTGCCTCTCCTGCTCCAAGTAGGCCCGTTTGACGTCCTACCCCCGTTAAGACGATCATAACATATTTCAGTATTTTATAATGAGAGACTTATGTTTTTCCTTTGTTGACAGCTCTACGCAGCCTTAGCTCGACCTATTTCTTTTTGATCCAAATAAAGGGAGGGGGTAGGGGGTTGGTGGTAATACCGTACACAAATGCACTTGCCTAAGTTTACTTGATGTTATCGTCTTTTATGATCCTTTAGTTCGATCATTTTCCTAAAATTCAAAGAAATGATATTTCCTACAGTTTTATCGCTACATATATTTGCAAAGAAATTGTTGGAATTTTTGCTTACAACACGTCTTTAGAGGAAATTGTATAACTTCGATATCGACCATGTGAACTAAATACCACCAATAAAACGGCGAAATCTAATGCGTAATAGCATTATGTTAGTCAGTCAAGGACTTCAGATACCTCAGCCTGAAGCACTTTCTTCCCGAAATGGGTACTAGAGACAGCAGTGTCCCTCGCGTCTTTGGAAAAAAACCTAACGTAAATACACTAATTAGTAGGGTACTGCCAAGTCGACAGACGAATGGGTTGCTTATAAGTATCTTTGAAAGAATTTGAAATAAGTAAATGAAGAGCGATAATTGCAAATTTCAAGAGCTACCTCTCACTTCACTGAACTGTCCACCACATCTGCTTCCGTCCCATTAAGTGTGACATTGTTGAAACATTTATTTTATTCAACAATTTTGTTGCAAAAATGTGCAGGACAGAAACTATGGAATTATAATTGAAAGAAAAACGGCGACAATTGTGGCTGTTAGGCGAACGGAGACCAAGTTTCCGGACAGCACAGTGCCACAGGTACAGGACATACAGCGTGTGTTTTGGGCACTGCGTGCCAGCGGCTTTCCGGCTGTGGGAGACGCTTCCGCTCGTCTTGTGCGAGTTGGGTGCGGTGGCCTGAGTCAGTTGGTGAGAGAGTCGCTCAACCGCCAAATTTCAGCGGAGAAGCTATGAAGACGCCATCGTCTCGTTGTTGAAATATTTTCCCCCTACATTTACAATTTAAATTTGCGAAAATCAGCATCTTTTGCCTCACTTTCTTCAGAATTGTATAACTTTCTTAGTAGGGATTCCATATAAATGTACCCTTCGTATTTCCTGAAGTGATGAGGACTGAGGATAATACTATTTCAGAATCTTTTTTTGGTGTAGTAGACACGTTAAAATACAGGAATACAGGCATTTGCAATACCACTAGACATTTCTCACACTCATAAAGTTTATCACTTCTCTTCATTCTTGTTTTGTACACTACAAAATTTCTGCAGAGTTTTTTGTTGATGGGATTGGGAGGGAAACGGGGGAGGGGGATAAACCTAACGAAGCCAAAGAACGATTGTTTACAACTCGTAAAATATCGAAAGAAATGGGGTGTGTTATAACCCGATTTATCAGTTTTCCAGTGGTATATAACATGTCGTGTCATCTGTTAGTAGAAAAGAATAAAACTAAGAAGGAGCCGGCAATATAATAGCAGACTTGAAACCGGCGGTCGGCTCTGAGCTCGCTGTGTCAGCCAGTGGGTTAATCAGTCGCTCTTAGCCCACGTCGACCGCTGCCACTGGTGTAAATTTGAGCAGAGCCGTGCCAAAACATGTGTATCTTCAGCACATGATCTGACCCGTTCTTAATATTATCTTCCCTTACTGCATAGCGCATCTTCTCAGCTCTGTTGTTGTTATTGCTTTCGTTGTCTTCAGTTTGGAGACACGTTCGATGCACGTCTCCATGCTGCTCTGTCCGGTACAAGACTCTTCATCTGCGAATAGCTACTGCAACCTACAACCTATTCGACCTGCTTACTGTATTCGCCTTCTAATGGGACATTCTCGTCTAGCATTACTTTTCCTCAACAGCAGGAGTCGACACTAATAACATTTTTTTTGAATTTTGAACAGGTCAGTATGATCACAGCTGTTTTTCTGAAAAATTTCATGTGCTTTTGTAAACAATACTTTACATGTAAAGTTAAAATTTATGAAAACGGATTACTTTATTTTTGTTATTACAATCGATATGTACTAGCTCTGAATGTACAGTTAAAATGGCTTTTTAGAAACGTTTGACATTACTAAATATTTGGGACACTTACAATTACTGTTATTAATTACGCAATCTAGTATTGTTTATTACATTTCATCCTGGATTCATTTATGAAATAATAATCAAATTTGACGGAAATATTTGTCAAGAAAAATTGTAAACTCTTTGGAATGTTGTTATTGCCGCAGGGTGAGGTACTAGTAAGCAAGCATCTTAAATGATAGGACATATTTTTATAGTTTAGGCGAACAATATAATTTCAACTTCGTTAATGCCACAATTCAAAAGACTGTGTGATACAGTGAAATGTGACACAATAAACCAACGTAAAATCAGTAATTCTGGACCAGCATTCCTCAAAATTATTTAGATCATATGAACCATGATAACCTAAGACGTGAGAATTTTAGCTTTAAGAATCAGTCCCCTAGACATAAATAACTGTAACCAGAAATGATAAGTACACTAAAAAGATTATTGTAATCTTACTCCTGTCAGATCTTCAGAAAGACGTTTCACACTGGTGAATAATATTAGCAACAAAAAAGGAGGGGTAGATTACAGCCTTTTGTTCTCCCTCTGCAATTTTTACCCCCCCTCCCCCCCCCCCACACACACACTTCACTAAAACACTAAATTGGTGATCTCTGATGATGTCTCTGAACGTTTTCTATCAGCAGCCCTCTTCTTTTCGTCAGGCTGTGTCACAAATTTCTTTTTTCCGAAATTATAATGACTACTTCCTCATTTGTTAGAAGATCTACCCATCTTGATTTCAGCATTGTTCTGTAAAACTGCACTTCAAAGGCTTCTAGTCTCTTCTTGCCTGAACTGCTATCTCTTACGCAATTACTATGGTATCCTGCCACTCGAGTAATATAGGTTGCCTAGGAAGCTACTTTCTGGGCTAGCTAAACAACGTACAAAGCAATTCATGAGAATGGAGTTTATTACAGTAACTGCATTGACAGTACTTAACCTGCATATGCACAAGGTGGTGTCGCAAGCAATTGGTGACATGCTGGCTCTTCTAATGTGAGTCTACTAATGCCTCTCTTCCAATGTGGCCAAGGATAGGCGGCGTGTTGTTTTAATTCTCTTGGTGTAGAGGCTGCTCCTCTCGTGGTGACGTCCTAGGCAATGTGCTATTGGCTGACGTTGTCTCACAGCCCTCTCTGATGTATCGTTCTTGATCTCCGTGCCAGCGCTTATAGTCACACCGGAACAATAACAATGTTATCAGCATATTTCAAAGTTTTTATTTCCCTTTCCTGAACTTTAATTCCTTCTCCAAATTTTTCTTTTGTTTCCTTTACTGGATGCTCAATGTACACATTTATTAACATTAGGGATAGGCTACAATTCTGTCCCACTCCCTTCTCAACCACTGCTTCCGGTAATGGTGGCAGACAACAGGAGGTGCTCTTTTGAACCTTGACCTAGCTTTTCAAATGATTTATTGTTTCGAACTGCAGTGTCCTCATTCACCTCGGTCTGCATCACAGGGCCCTGCAATGCTGACGAGGCACCCCAGCGGCCTGTACAATGTAATTCTGTATTGTGCAGGCCTTGGCCGGCCTGCTGAGTTCCAGCGATGTTAAGATGGCTATGACAGCAGTTGACTCAGCGGCCACTGTCCACGTTGCCTCCACGCTGCTCCGTCAGGAGCTGCAGGCCTGCCCAGCTGCTGCTTCTTCCTCATTGGTACAGCTGAGATCGCAGCAGAAACAGTCCTTGATCTGGTGCCTGAACCTGCGGCTCCCGCCTTGGGAAGCCTCTGGAGTGTGTTGGAAGCCAGGACGACTGCCTGTGGTAGCGAGCTGAAGAGTGACCCACTGCTGGCTGGCTGGCTACGGACCCCACGTCAGCCTCAGGGGGTCGAACCAATGACCCGCCGTGCACTTGGACGCTGGCGCCCCATTTGTGTGTAGCTGGTGGTGTGACACGCCCTGACGTCCAGGAGAGCTGCCACACTTGAATGAATCTCATTAAAAAACTATACCTATTTATACTCAGCTGTGCGCCTCTGTTTTGCTAACGCGCTGCTCCGAGTCACGTACTCACCACACCTCAGTTACGCCAGTGCACCCCTTCTGCCTGTAGCTTGCTCTATGCGAACAACAGCTTTTACGCTTTTCAGGGGTTCGATGGTCCTGTTTCCCCCGCTCTAATTCACAACCGTTGGTATGAGTTCAAATGGCTCTGAGCACTATGGGACTCAACTGCTGTGGTCATCAGTCCCCTAGAACTTAGAACTACTTAAACCTAACTAACCTAAGGACATCACACACATCCATGCCCGAGGCAGGATTCGAACCTGCGACTGTAGCAGTCTCACGGTTCCTGACTGCGCGCCTAGAACCGCGAGACCACAGCGGCCGGCTTGGTATGAGTAACTCACTGCAATCCAGCCCGCACCTGGCTGTAACATTAGCTCAGAATATCGCACAAAACTAACTTTCTCTATCCTAAATGGTGGTGCCGCTACATTATTCGCCTCTTCGGAAAGATCCAGTTGATGGGTCGACTCTTAACTATCTCTTAACTTGTTTGGGTCGGCACCTATGGCATATTTTCTTACTACTAGAGAACTTAAAAGTGGCCTAGCGCCCTCTTAAAACCATGACATGAAACAAAGCGTAAGAATTCTTTACTGTTCGACCACTGCTCGATCAACGCCTTACCTACTCGTCTCATGCCCTCGGTATCCAAGCCACTGGGACTTGGACTACCCTTGGTTCCCTGTTGAAATTAGCTCTCCGCCTGATCAGAAAGAAAGCACCACATAACAAAGTTATGACTGTGATGACACTTGGCACAGAGGTGCTCATAATGATCATTATTTGCCGTTGTCTTTCCCTATACTGAGCGACATGTAGCACAACCTGTTGGACTGACATGCGCCCCTCTTGCTTTAAAATTATCTGATTTATGTACCTCAACAGACCTGGCTCCAGAGTTTGATTTATCGAGGTCAGTTTCTGCCTTGGCAAAAACTCTGAAGTGGTTTCTGGCCAGTACAGCTGTGGCTGCGTAACATTCAATAGAGTGACTCCTGAAATTGATGCTGCCAGATGAAAGGTGGATTCTATTATGTTACACTTAGTTCCATCAATTAAAATTCCGCTCTCCTCGAGTTCTGTACGTTTCGCTTCTGCAAATACTTCCCGCTCAAAACAACTTGCTACTACTACCAAATTCTTGGAGGTGGAGAATATCCAATGCATCCCGACCTGTTGCAAGTTCACTTTTGGTTCCACGATGTCCCTTGTACAGTCTATTCCTTTCCCCCTGGTTAAAAGTAACTGCACTGTGCATGTGTCCCATATCCGTAGCTTTACAGATTTTCCTCCAACATTGACTATTATTGATCCAAACTCAACACCGACTGTGTGACTACTTTCATCCTTACGTTTACATTATTTGAACTGGTGCAATAAACACGACTTTTTTCTGTCCCAGCACTGTCGATAACTAAAAATTTAAACAAGAAATCGTACGACTCTGACATCGTTCAACAACTCCTACGCATTTATTTCTCCAGACCTGCATTTGATTTCTCCTCCAACAACACTCCACATACGTCAAATGCTAAGCTTCCCTTTTCAGTGACCTGAGGACAGGGATCACCACGACCCTTCCTCCCTCTTCAAAAAGACTGTTGCCCCTAACAGGCTCACAATACTCGAGCACACATATAAAATACAATGCCTAATTAATCTATCCAAACCCAGTGATACATGACACGAAAACAAAAAACTACAAACACTCTACTACGTTCTGGATCGCAAAGCATACGCTAATCTATCTTCCTGGTTCTCTCTGCACTTAGCACGTCTCTTCATTCTCTCTTTCTTCCTCTTTCCTTCCTGTGACACGCCTGGAATCACATCCGGGCAACCCTTAAATGGCCGTAACCGCCCAGTGTGTACTGTAGTTGTTCTAGTCGGCAGCTGAAGCTTAACATTAACGGGAGATGTGGTTTCAACAACTTGCTATGGCCCTTGCTACCTCGTGAGGAACTTCTTCGTTGTCGCTTACTGCGTATAGGGGCTGGAGAGCATAACCCATTGCCTCACTCTATACTACAGTAAACTTCCTATCGGCATCACTGCGTTCTCCTGCCTTTCCAAAGCCTTTGTATTCGCCTTTTTACCCGTTTCCAAACATCCTGAAGTGTCCTTGCGAATTGACGTACAGACTCACCAGTCCTTCCTTTCTGTAGTCTCACTGAATAAAACGGTGACGGCATTTTCCGCCTGTACACTACGTCATATGGAGACAAACCGGTATTTATATGAACTTTTGCATTGTATGCGCATACAGTATGCTTCAAATATCCCACTGGTGGTGATGAGAATCCACCTAAAAACTCAGCATCTTCCCGATTGTTCTGTGTACCTGCTTTGTCCTTCTGTTGGCCTGTGGGTGCAACGCGCTCATCTTCAACTTCTTTATGTTCAACAATTTACACAGTTCCTTCATTAAATCCGACATGAAGTTGGTCCCTTGGTCAGTAATTATTGTCTCCGGTACACCAAACTTCAATATCCAGTTGTTTACTAATGCTTGCGCTACCATTGCTGCCTGTTGATTTGGCATAGCCACCATTTCCACGTACCTCGAAAAATTGTTTATTATTGTCAGAACGAATCTGTTCCGCCTTGGTGTTCGCCCAAAAGGTCATAACACATCATTCCCTAACAAAGAGAATGGACATGTCGCTTCTGGCAATCGTTGTAGCTGTATCTGTTTTCGGTTCAAATCTGCTCTCTGCGCACATGTTATACAGTTCTTGACATACTGATCCACATCTCCTTTCCTACCTCTCCACCAATACCTCTCGGCCACTCTCCTATTCGTCGCTCTACACCCTCCATGACCGGATAACAAGTGATCATGTTCTTCCTTTAAAACCTCATTCCTCAACTTTTCTGGTACTACTACCCTTGGCCGTGACTTCGTTCCCCAGCACAAAAGACCGTCGTACGTATTAAATTGTGGCTGTGTCCGATACAATTTACAATCGTTGTCCGCGTCCTGTAATTTTTGCCATACTACTAGGTCATAGCCTATGACTTCTACTTTTTCCACCGTCCTATTTAGTGCATCCGCATTACTGTGCTTCTTCCCAGGGTTGTGAACCACCTCGTGGTCGAATTCACTAAGCCTCACATCGAGCGAGTCTAGTGGACGGATCCTTCAACAACACTTCAATGCAGCATGATCTGTCACTACCAGAAATCTTCTACCATATAAATAACATTTAAAATATGTGATTGTATAGATTATGCTAATCATCTCCTTCTCAGTTGTTGAGTAATTCCTGTCTGTCGCATTCAACTGCCTAGATGGATAGGCTATAGGATGTTCTTTCCTATCAATTTCCTGACTAAGAACACACCCAAATGCTTGATTCGATGCATCGCATGCTAATATATACTCCTCTTCAAAATCTGGAAACACAAGAACCGGGCTTAATGTTAACACTTCTTTCAGTTTGTCAAACGCTTTCTGACACTCTTCTGTCCACTAAAATTTCACACCGTTCCGTAACAGTCGCGTCAACGGCTATGCTAAATCTGCAAAACCTTTCACGAACTTTCGGTAGGTAATGCAAATTCCGATGAATGAGTGCACTTCCTTAACTCTTTTCGGTTACCGAAAATCCCTTACAGCCTGTACCAACCTCCGATCTGTTCGCACTCAGTCCTTAATGATAATATGACCTAAATATTTTATTTCTTCTAATGCAAAATGACACTTCTCCAGGCTTAACGTCAAATGAGGTGCTCTTAACCTCATCAAGACTTCCCTTAGACGCTGTCTATGTTGCTCCATACTACTTGAAAACACAATAATGTCATACAAATAGACCAGACACTGCAGTGGTTTCAAACACCTCAAGACACTCTCTTGCAACCTCTGAAACGATGCCTGAGCGTTTTACAAACCGAAAGGCATTCTGATGAACTAGTAATGGGCTCAAGGTGTAAGAAAGCAGTATTCGGTCGATCCTCTGGAGCCACCTCTGATGATAACCGCTTGTCAAATCCAACGTAGAAAAGTACTGACACTGTCCTAAGTGATCCAAAGTCTCCGACATGTTTGGAGTGGAGTATGCACTCGTTACTGTCTTATTATTGAGATATCGGCAGTTACAACAGAACGCGCATTTCTTAGTTCCATGGATACATTTTTTAGGCACAACGAAAATGCCCGCTCCCCAGGAACTATTACTATGCTCTATAATACAGTCCGCAAGCAGCTGATCAATGAAATCCTAAACAAACAGCTGCAAATACCTCGGTATTCTGTATGATTTACGGTAAACAGGTGCTTCATTCCCTGTTGGTATCCTGTGTTGAACTAATGGAGGTGTTGGTAACGTTCTTGTGGAAAAAACAAATCCTTAAATTCCCACACTAATTCTTCCATATGCTCTCTCTCCTCCTTTCAAATATTTAATTTTGTCATGCAATGCAGTTATATCTGCATTTAGTGGTTGATCGCTTCGACTACCTCTCGAACAAGAGTCTTCGTCAAGTGGCAAATCCATATTTTCTACGAAATCTCCTTTCCTCAAATTCGCGCCTACGGGGCTAAATTTATCCACATTCAGGGGAACTATTCACCTGTCGTTCTCCTCCTGTCCAGTACAACACTACGTTTCACAAAACAACCCAGTAGACCAAAAACTTCATTATCCTACAATGGTAGATGCGACTCCACACTTAACGAAAGCGACTTCCCAGTGCAACTAGACACACACTCATGCGGATTAAGCCTTAATGCTAACGTACGCGGTTCTATTGGTTTGTCCATTACGTTGAACCCCCCTCGCGACAGCTCTACATTGACAACAGTTTCCCATAGCGGAAATAACATTCCACCAAGTTCCACAGTTCGTTGCCCAAGTCAATTTTGGCATGATGATGGTAGACATCTACTCCTAGGATAGTGTCATAGCCCTCGCTTACACATGGTATCACCTCAATGCATGCATCAAATCCCTACGCGAAAGTCAACTGTCACCGACCCCAAAGGTGTGACCTCCTTACCACACGCAACCTATAACATGGTGGGCCTAACTTCCTCTGTCCCATTATATTCTTAGTAGCCACTGACACTTGCGCCTATGAGTCCAACAAAATCTTGAACTTCTTTGTTTCTACAGATCCTGCCACTGAACATTCCACCTCTGCATACGCTTTCGTAGTATTTAAATTAAACGGGAGCTCCCGTAGGTGGGTCTTGGGTACCCTCTGCCGTTTAGTGCTTGTCCACAACTCCTATCTCCACTTCTCCATCCTCCACACTGCTCATTTCCACCCCTTCCTTTATTCGTCAGTGACTCGGTACATTGCCTCTGCATATGTTGTAAGATGTCGTGATCCCTGACCTTCATTGCTAACATATTCCGCCCTCACAATCATATTCCGCACATCAAGACGCTTCATTCGAACCCAAACTCGATAAGATAAAGTCAATGTTGTATGAATTCATGTGAACGATATGCAAATGACTAATAAATCGCAAGTGCGCACTGTGGTTGAAATATTCTAGGCAGGCATACACACATACATTCCAGACACGACGGTCACAGGATCTTTTAGTTCGAGAGAGGCAACCACATGCCAGGAGGCCAGTCCCAACCCATCTATGGCGGTCGGTGGCCGGCCGTGGAGCGGACGGCGTTCTCCCGAGGGAAAGGAGGAACAACCCTGTGTTTGGCTTAAAAGCAAATTCCGCTACATTGTGTGGGAGCGGTCAGCCTACGCATTCTTTACACATAGCATGCAGATTCAGAGATTTTCACAGGGAGACAGCAAATGCCAAACGTCGATACTACAGATTTCCGGACTGGTCACCTTAAACGAAACATCATTCTCCCGTTTTAGAAGATCAATGCTCATTGGCAGACGATATTTCTGAATCCTTGAGCTGAAGGAGTAATGGAAGAGAGCGAAAGATATATCCCTTCACGTCTGGTGCGGAGAGGCGCCTTTCCGTTGTCGCTCTTGGAGTGAGTAACAAGTCTCTCCTCAGTACTTCACTGGGAGAGCACCTCTGTCGAGAGAGAATCGAAGTGCAATTAAGCGTTGTTCACTGTGTTGGCCAACACACTTACTGTGTGGTGTGAACTGACAGTGTTATAGTTCAACGCCTGCGAGCAAATTTTTGAGTGGCATCGTGGTGGACTGGTTACCTGACCGGTGTAACACGCCAATAGACTAGGGGCGAATAGGAATCCTTGACTTCATCAAGGCATAGGGAGAGTGTCATTGGCGAAGGTCAATCCAGATAGAACGAGAGTTGTCTTATTTGTCAGCAGCGAGCGTCGCAGACAGCAATCATCGCACCTTACGGTATTGTGCGCTACAGCTATTTCGAGCTCCATATTTCCTCCAAAACATACACTTCACTGGATTTCACACGCGACAGCCTCGACCATACCTAGCAACATTCTAAAGGATAATTATTCAAGTTGAGTAGGAGCGCCTCTCAGCCATTCTGCCAAGTCAACATCAATCTTAAACTTTGTATAGAAATTTCATTAGCGAATCCTATTCTTGAGAGGTAACTTCACATTCCGAAAAGAACCAGGATATGACTTGTTCAATTCATAACTAAAAGTGCCATTGTGATTTCTCAGAATTTTTGCAAAATAAATAATAACTTTCGTAAGTCTCATGTTTTTCTTACGCTAACTAGCACTACTCCAGTATCCTAGTATCCCACTAGTTACGTAAGAAATTTTGTGAATTTTTGTGTCATTTCCTTACAGCAGATGACTCCAGAAGATATTTATTGCTGAAACTTTTTCAGGTATTTCTCTTTAGAACGTTAGGAGCGTCTGTCTGAAATCTATAGTAGTGTGGGGGTGGAAATTGCATCTTGCAGGAGCCACAGGGTAAAGGGTACTTCTCGGATTAATCCATTGCGCAGGATAACAAAATCTCAGATCAACCCCACGCTCACAGAATGTGCCATATGACCACACTTATAATATTTTATACCCACTGTGAAAACTGTTTGACTGTCACATACCCCTGTTGCCATGTCTATTTCCTCACATTGGATTGCTAGCTAAATGGCAGAATACAAATTTCTTTTCGAGTCCCTTCATTAACTTTCCCTGACATTTGCGCTGGTAACCCTCTCAAAAATACATCAAGTGCCCTTTGCTCGGCCTACTGCAACAGAAGTCTACCCGCTTCGTCGCTCTGACCCAACTCGTAAGTATACTCATTAATTTCCCTTATCCTGTCCGCAAATTTCTCTACCGTCTACCTCTGTCTCTTTGTCATTGTACTTAACCTCTCTCTAAAGTAGCGAGCGCTATTCTGCTTTCTGTACCTTTGTAAAAGCACTTCCTTTAACTGCTTTAACTGTCCTGCATTCCTTAAGGCCTCAGAACACCTTACATATGTGTAGACTTTACCCATTAATCTAATCTTGGCTACATGTAACAACTGTTCATCAGACCAACCATTCATCACTGCCGAAGTCTGAAAGTCCTCCACAAACGAACGCACATCCTCAGATGTCATTCCAGGAAATGGAATAATCAAACTCACAGTGGCTGGATCAATCTCCTGCACCCTATGCAACAACGACTGATCAGACCGATTTTTTCCTCACATCAAGACGTTAATTCATTTCTTAAGTGCGTATTGTCTGCTGTCAATTGTGCTACTTTTTCCAACAAAATCCGACACACCTTGCGTCCCTTACTCTGCCATTATGTTGCTTTCATTCCCAATTAGTCCCGAAACAAAACATTTAAGTACAAGAACAACTTGACTTCCTACAGCTCCATATCGTCACACTCAGTCCCATCATAGCCCAATACAACTGCAATTAAATGCCACGAAAAAAAGAAGTAATAAATATTGCTGCCCCAAATACACTCACACTTACTCTGACAACAAAACATACTATGCTCACGCAAGACATCTACAATGTGGCTTGCCAGGAGCCATACACATAAAACACAAAAAGGTAAGAAACATCCAATACACAAAAGAAAACTGGTCAAAAAGGACCACATCTTTTGACCATAATGCATGTGGTGGGCTCGAACGTCATACTGTGCAGACGACGTCTGCTATTCTGACACCAAATGTAGTTGGGCGCCAGACATCAGGAGGTGTCATATTGAAACTCGTTGGAGCCTTTCTAATGATTTATTGTTTCAAACTACAGTGTTCTTGTTCACCTCGTTGTGTGTCACAGGGCCTAGCAATGCTTAGGAGGCACCCCAGCGGCCTGTACAACGCAATGTTGTGCTGTAGTGGCCTTGGCTGGCCTGCTGAGTTCGGATGATATGAGGATGGCTGCGCCAGCGGCCGACTCAGTGGCCTACATCCTTGTTGTCTCTGCACAGCTCCGGTGGGAGCCGTAGGCCAGCCCCGCTGGTGCTTCTTCCTTTCTTTACTGCCTCCCCCCCCCCCCCCCCCCCCCCACAGGCTGGCTGGCTGTGGAATCTGCATTGGCCTCAGATGGTCGAACCAATGACTGCCTTGGACTGGGAAACTGACACCCGATGTGCTGTTGTGTGTAGCTGGTGGTGTGACACGCACCGACGTCCAGGAGAGCTGCCACACTTGAATGAATCTCGTTAGAACACAACTTCTATTCATACTCAGCTGTGAACCTCTGTTTCGCTAACGCGCCACTCCGAGTCACGTACTCAGCACACCCCAGTTGCATCAGTGGGCCCCTTCTGCTTGTAGCTTGCGCCATGCAAACCACTGCTTTTACGATTTTCAGTGGTTCGACTGGCCTGTGGCCTCCATTCTACTTCACAACCGTTGGAATGCGTAACTCACTGCAATCCCGCCCGCACCTGGCAGTAACTCGTGCTCAGAATATCGCACAGAACTAACTTTCCCTATCCTAAACGGTGATGCCGCTACATTCCGTTTGATGCCTGTCGGATCTTATGACTGCCGCCTGGTTTCTGTAACATTTGCTATATCCATTTGCTATATTTCTTTTTATCCCTACTACCTTCAAAATTTCAAAGATTGTTTAATTTTAAAGCTCCCTTTTCGCACAGCTAGTTGCTATTTGTAACATAGTGACCACGGTTTTGGCAGACCAGTTTCAACTGTCTCCACTGTAAAAGGCATAAATAATCGTCTTTTATTACTTATTTGTGATTCTCTTATAAGTATGACCTGTGTTATGCTGAGTAATTTTAGACAAAGGAGGAAAACGACCCTTTGCAAGTCATGGAAAACAGTAAATCCACCTTCAACAAAATTACAGCACATGACGTTGTGCAGGGACTCCTAACTCATCACTAGTTCTCTGAAAGTTTCAGAGCTGAGCGCGTCTTTTCCCGGGAGAGATTTTGTCTTATTGGTACCGTTCAACACTGTCTAAGCTCTACTGCTCAGGTCACAGAATAAGAGAAAGAGTTGTTGTTCGAGTTTCTATGTGGAACGGTCCCGTTTAGTTCCATCGCAATATAGCTATTTCAAACGTTTGCTAAGGTGATGAAACACGTGTTTGCAAGTATTTACATCGGTTGGTCGGGTAACAGTGTCATGATTTGATTTATTCCCAGAAGGTGCGCGTAAATACCTATAAAATCAGCGGACGAAACATTGTCGTCATTCTTGGACAGTAGCTTCCGTTGGTGCTATATATTGTTCTTTTAACAGTGACAAAGAGGCTACCATGGACGGTTATAGTGTAAAAGATTAGTTCGGAAGACCAGTAGAGCCAGATTTAGAGTCTGTTTTTCAAGACATTTCCACCATCTGACTGTAAATTCTTCATTTATTTCACACATTGCGGTTTCACCTTTATAATCATTCAGAAGTGCAAGCTGTAATGCTAAAATACATCTGATCTTCCTGTGATATGCCATCGCTGAAAAAATACATTTTATATGTCTTTTAAAATGTTTTTCCGTCGATGACGTGTCACACACAGGTGTTGTGTGTTTTATCCTTTCAACATGCACGTGACAGTGGCTACGAAGCTGAAATCATCACTAACATAAACGAAATGTTTACACTCAATTAGCGGACATGTCTTTCAAAATCTTGTACATGACGGTGGGCCCCTATAAAGGAAAACACAAATTATTAAGCTCCAGTGTGGAAGTGGATACATTTGGCTTTCAATGTGAGCATAGTCGTGTAGGTATTTACAGTGAAGCGCCAAAGAAACTGGTATAGGAGTGCATATTCAAATACACAGATATGTAAAGAGGTAGAATCCGGCACTGCAGTCGGCAACGCCTATATAACACAACAAGAGTGTAGCGCAGATGTTATATCGGTTGCTGTTGCTACAGTGGCCGATTCTAAAGATTTAAATGCCTTTGAACGTGTTGCTACAGTCAGCGAACGAGCGATGGGACAAAGCATCTCCGAGGCAGCGATGAAATGGGGATTTTCCCTTACGATCATTTCACGAGTGCACCTTGAATATAAGGTACCCGGTAAAACAACAAATCTCCGACATTGCTGCGGCCAGAAAAGGATCCTGCCAGAACGGGACCAACGACGACTGAAGATAATCGTTCAGTGTGACAGAAGTGCAACCCTTCCGCAAAATGCAGCAGATTTCAGTGCTGGGCCATCAAGAAGTGTCAGCGTGCAGACCATTCAACGAAACATCATCCATATGAGCTTCTGGAGCTGAAGCCCACTCGTGTACCTTTTACGACTGCACTACACAAAGCTTTACGCGTCGCCTGGGTCCGTCACCACCGACATTTGACTATTAATGACTGGAAACATGCTACCTCGTTGGACGAGTCTCGTTTCAAATTGTATCGAGCGGATGGACGTGTACGGGTATGGAGACAACCTCATGAATCCATGGATTCTGCCTGTCAGCAGGGGCTGTTCAAGCAAGTGGACGGTCTGTAATGGTCTGGAGCGTGTGCAGTTGGAGTGATATGGGACCCCTGATTCGTCTAGATACGACTCTGACAAGTGACACGTACCCAAACATCCTGTCTGATCACCTGCATCTTTCATGCCCATTGTAAATTCGGATGGACTTGGGAAACTCCAGCGACACCCCACCCGTCCAGAATTACTGCACAATTTCAGTTTGAAAATTTCCGCTTGCCATCAAAATCCGAGATGAACATTTTTGAGCATGTATGGGATACCTTTCACTGTGCTATTCAGAAGAGATTTATGGACAGTCCTGCAGTATTCATGGTCTCAGTTCCCTCCAGACGTACTTCAGAGATTAGTGCAGACAGTAATCGAGTCCATGCCACGTTTCGTTGCGGCACTTCTGCGTGCTCGCACGATATTAGTCAGGTGTAATAAATGAAGAGTTTGATAGAGCACCGAAAGACCTGAGTCGAAACAAAGCTCCGGGAATAGACAACATTCCATAAGAACTACTGACGGCCTTGGAAGAGCCAGTCCGGACAAAACTCTACCATCTGGTGATCAAGATGTAAGAGACAGGCAAAATACCCTCAGACTTCAAGAAGAATATAATAATTCCGATCCCAAAGAAAGTAGGCGCTGAAGATGTGAAAATTACCGAACAATCAGTCTAATAAGTCACGGATGCAAAATACTAAAGCGTATTTTCTACAGGCGAATGGAAAATCTGGTAGAAGCTGACCTCGGGGAAGATCAGTTTGCATTCCGTAGAAATATTGGAACACTTAAGGCAACACTGACCCTACGACATATCTTAGAAGCTAGATTAAGGAAAGGCAAACCTACATTTCTAGCATTTGTAGACTTAGAGAAAGCTTTTGACAATGTTGACTGGAATACTCTCTTTCAAATTCTAAAGGTGGTAGGGGTAAAATACAGGGAGCGAAAGGCTATTTACAATTTGTACAGAAACCAGATGGCAGTTATAAGAGTGACAGGGGTAAGATACAGGGAGCGAAAGGCTATTTACAACTTGTACAGAAACCAGATGGCAGTTATAAGAGTTGCGGGACATGAAAAGAAAGCAGTGGTTGGGAAGGTGTGAAACAGGGTTGTAACCTATCCCCGATGTTATTCAATCTGTATATTGAGCAAGCAGTAAAGGAAACAAAAGAAAAGTTCAGAGTAGGTATTGAAATCCATGGAGAAGAAATAAAAACTTTGCGGTTTGCCGATGACATTGTAATTTTGTCAGAGACAGCAAAGGACTTGGAAAGGCAGTTGAACGGAATGGACAGTGTCTTCAAAGGAGGATATAAGATGAACATCAACTAAAGCAAAACGAGATTAATGGAATGTAGTCGAATTAATTCGGGCGATACTGAGCGAATTAGACTAGGAAATGAGACACTTAAAGTAGTAAAGGAGTTTTGCTATTTGGGGATCAAAAGAACTGATTATGGTCCAAGTAGAGAGGATATAAAGTGTAGACTGGCGACGGCAAGGAAAACGTTTCTGAAGAAGAGAAATTTGTTAACATCGAGTATTGATTTAAGTGTCAGGAAGTCGTTTCTGAAAGTATTTGTATGGAGCGTAGCCATGTATGGAAGTGAAACATGGACGATAACAAGTTTGGACAAGAAGAGAATAGAAGCTTTCGAAATGTGCTGCTACAGAAGAATGCTGAAGATTAGATGGGTAGATCATACAACTTATGAGGAGGTATTGAATAGGATTGGGGAGAAGAGAATTTGTGGTACAACTTGACAAGAAGAAGGGATAGGTTGGTAGGACATGTTCTGAGGCATTAAGGGATCACAAATTTAGTATTGGGGGGCAGCGTGGAGGGTAAAAATCATAGAGGGAGACCAAGAGATAAATACACTAAGCAGATTCAGAAGGACGTAGGTAGCAGTAGGTACTGGGAGATGAAGAAGCTTGCACAGGATAAAGTATCATGGAGAGCTGCATCAAACCAGTCTCAGGACGGAAGACCACCAGAACAAAACCAAATTCTTTGGCTCCCCAGTGTATGTGACTAAGCGAACATCCCGGGGCATGGTGCAGGGACCCAGTTGAAGTATATCTGACAGCTTCCGGCGCCATCAACAATTTTATTTTCAAAAATTCATTTGAAAGGTGCTGAATTTCAATATTTAAAATGCCTATGTAATCTACTGACTAACAGATATAATCTTGCGTGAAAGATTCGACAAGTAAGATAAGCATTACAATAAAAACAGTCCACACTCGTAAAGCTCGAGGCAACATAACTATTTGCACGCAACTACCCTAAACATATTCATTCATAATTTGACAATGACAGCACTTAGTGACTTGCTACAAACTAAAAACGTAATTTCACCCCTTTGAAAGACTTCTTCCCCCTGACGTCATCCACAAAATTATGAAAAGGAAAGAGTTTTATAGGGGATTACGTTTTCGCTGTTCATGCAATAAAACTGCATCATTTATTATTGCTTTGCTACTAACTGTATCCGCATCACTATTAGCAGATATTGTTCTCATATAGCGGTGAATGTACCTGCAGATTTCTATCATCGCTTTCATAAGCATGAGATGCGTGGAAAAGTAGTTGTTGCTTGAAACGGAGCGCAAAGTACCCAGAATATAAACATTCAATGTTAGGCATTGCAAGCACCTGACGACTTTCAACAATCTTTAGACCTAATTTCAAATCCTTCCCAAACTTTTTTTTCACTTGCACGCTTAACGGCAATTATTTAAAACATTAACACATTTGTAAAGTAATAAGTCTGAAACAGTTTTAAGCACGGGTGTTCGATTCTTGAACGCATACAGGTTGTTTAAGAAGCATGTTACTAGCACAAAGTGAATGAAGTAAAATGAAGTAAGTATTTTATCACCAAAAATTTTGAGTAGCTTTAGTATTCTTAAAGACACAAACTGCATATTTGCTTCTGTCTCCGATTCTTGTGCCGACGTTCGTCTGATGATTTTACTGACGTTTCGCGAGCACGAGTGGCTGGCATTATCAAAGCTTCACCCTCCATTGCAGGCGGTGAAATTGTTCACGAAAGTCGGCCGAAGAACCCGAGACAGAAGAAAATAGGCAGTTTGTCAACAAGTGGCCACGAAAGCCTCAACAATTTTGTACCCATACAGTAACAGACACGGTTTTGTAGTGGGAAATACTGTCAAATTTATTTTGCAATAAGTGTTTTGTCTATAAAATTATAAACAGCCGACCAGTTCCAATGGATAAAGAATTTCTTTACCTAGATTTTGAGAAATTTAAATTTGTCTTCTTCAGAAGGTGGAAATTTTACATTAGTAAGGACTAATGTACCATCTCCGTTTATACAAATGTCGGCATAGATCCATTGGTCAAAATTGAAATATAGCCCTAGAATTATAGTTTGCCACGTAACTATAAATTAGTACATGGGTCTTGCAGAGCTGACAACCGACTGAGTGTATCAACCTAGGTAAAGAATTCTTTATCCATTGCAAGTGGTCGGCTGTTTATAATTTTATTACGTGGAACCGTGGCTGTTGTTCAGCTATGTTTAAAATACTGTTTTGTCTATGTTAACCAACCACCACCCATGGCCGATCGCCGTAAATTAATATGAAAGATATTAAGAAAGAGGCTACAACTGCTCCTTCTAGTAGGTAAGGAAATTCGAAGGCAAGAGCGAAATGAAATTCACAGTACAGCAACGCCTCAGCAGAAGGCCTTTTTCCAACTTCTCCTCCCCTCCTGTCTCCCTAAGTTATGGCGATACGGGTAGTGGAAGGACTAGAAAGAACAAGAAGAGGGACTTCTCGAGATCGACTTTCCGCCTCTTGCGTCCAAAGAGTTTCGTTGTTACCCCTTCTATTGTCTCTCCAGCAACGTTCAACAGCATTTCTCGCTGCCACTTTCTCCCGGCGCGGCTGTATCGTGAAGCAGTCGCCATCTTAGCGAGCACAGTGGAGACGGCTGTCCAGAGTGCTGTACGCGCAGTTTACTGCGGGCGCGCCGCCTGTTTCGCGCCGCTACCGGCCGTTCGATGCTCGTCTTTATGGGAGGGCGCGCGTGCAGAATGCGGCAGCAGTCGCCTTACCGATTCAGCACTGGCGCCGCGTACTCCAGCTAGCTCAGAAGAAAGGCGCCGCAACAGGGCTCTCCGTTTCCTTCCGCCCCGGAGGGAAGCCGGCAGACGCACGGCAGCGCCGCTCAGACGCCCTCGCACAAAGAGGGCGCGCCAAGGCACTGCTTCGCATCCACCGGCCGACCTCCTATTGTCTTACCTCGCTTAGTTCCGAACAACCTTATCTCGGTGCACTCCAACTGAATGTCGTGATCCACCTCTAATCCACCTACTGCTTTGTTTTGTTATGGACTGCCTGGTTGTGGCCGCGGAGTTACATGTATGGGAAACTGTGATATGGATATTCTAGTACTGCGGCGAACTTTGAGTTACGAGCGATTATTGAACGGGACAGTCTTTGCTGCTTCATGCCTTCCGTACAGTACGTAGACAGTAGCAATAGTGGTTCTGGCTGTGGTTAGTAGGCAGTGAGTTGAATGCTGTGATGCGGGCCGACAGTCGCTATATTGCGAGGCGCCAAATTTTATATCCTCTTCGCTAATGATAAATGGGTGGAAGATGGCCAAAGGAATCTGTCGCCGGAGGAATCTGGACAGGCAAGTAAAAGGTTAGCTGACACAAGTGCACTTTAAATAAATATATTATACTCAACTTGTGGGTGAAAAAATGCTTCACCGTCGACAGCTTGTCGGAGACGCGGCTATCTATAAGCAGAGGCCCGACAGGGGCATCCGTCTGAATGTTTACCGATGGACCTAACTATCAACACTTCGGGGTAACATGCAGCACCAACTAGCGACGTGATAGCAGAGTGGTGCCGAGGTGCCCGCTTATGGCATCGTCCTGGCGGTCATCATTGGTGGGCTGCCTGGAGGTTCTTCATTGGTGGTGCCCACAGGAATCTTCGAGGGGCCGCTCCCGGCAGTACCGATAGGCTGCGACACTACAGTATGTCCCCAACGGCATGATGAGACGTGGTGGCTGGATGCGAGCAGCGACCCAGCTGACGCAAGCTACCTCGACAGATTGGAGGCGTCAGGTCAAGCCAAGCTCTATGTAACGCTGATGGGTGGTGCACAGGTCCCACATGGAACCAAGGACCCTAAGAAACTGACTGGAATGTCTTGCGATGTCACACATTGCGCGTATTCAGTTCAGTGCTGCTGGCTAGCTGACCTCTTGTAGATCAGCCGTTTTACCTAGTTGGGACGCCGCTCAAAGCGGCTGGAGTAGCTTAGGCGTACTTCCAACCAACCAAACAAACAATGTGTTGTCATTTGAAGAGGGAGCTGACTTAGGGAAGTTGTTCCCTCGCAACGCAGCCACAAGAGGAGACAGTGGCTGCGACCCACATCGACAAGTTACTGACATCAGCTTAGTCACTCACAGGAACTTTTCGCTTGGCCGCCTCATAGGTTCTTCTATTATAGTCAAGGGTAATACCGCTCAGACCCAGTCAAGGATCATTGACTAAGGCGACAGCATCGTCTTCTAGTAGGCCAGCTGAGTGACAGATGTGTTAGGCTGAGCACTACTTGAACGTTGTTGTTAAATGACCTCTGAGTGAGAGAGTTAAATTTTTTCTGTATCAAGTAGAATGTTAACGTTCAGAGTCAGTTGTAAATACTCATTTCCTGGTGAAATGGTCTGTACAAAGTTAAGCATCTCTTCTCAGCTCTAATACACTCATCATCATCATTTTGAACAGTTTCTAGCCCGACACTGGGTCTGTTTGAGAAGCCTCGGCATTCAGCCCTGTTTTCGCACCATCGTCCTGTGTTCTCACTTGTCCAGTCCTCGCCTCTTTTCTCGAAACACTCCTCCACACCTTTCAGCCGTATACCCCTTGGTGTTCTTCTTGCTAGTTTCCTTTGCATCTCCAGTTTGTGTACCTTCTTGGGAATTTTGTTTTCCATTCTCTTTAAGTCCCCATGCCATCTTAGCCTTGAAGTTTCTGTCCAGGTCTGCAAGGGTTCCTCTTTCACTGTTCCCTTTCATTCTTTATCCCATCTCTCTCTCTCCCTTATCCTACCTCTGAGGAACTTCGTTTCACATGTTTATGATTTGCTTACACCTCTTTTCTTCATTTAACGTATTTGAGAAGCATAGGTCAGTATTGGGATGCAGCGACTTCTGCATATCACTTCTTTGCATTTTTTTGTAGGATGTCTTTCTTCCAAACCAGCCTCCTAACACTTCAAAGGACTGCCTCTGTCTGCCACCTTCACTGATCTCATTGTTATCTCTTCCATTCTCCCCAAGTGATACTTTCCACCGTCTTCAGTTTTGCAGCTTCAATCAATGAGCAGCTAGTTGGTCTATCTTTCTTCATAGTTATAACCAATGCGTCACTTTTTTTGACATTAAATTTCGTTCCATACTGTTTCACAGTTTCTTCCAAAGTGTCCAGCTGTTCTTGAATCTCCTCCTCTCTGTTTCCCCAATTCTCCAAGACCACAACAAAGAGGATATGTGACAATGCACTGTCCTGTTTCACACCATTTGTTTCCTGGAACCAATCCGTCCTCTCATTTCACACATCCACAACTGAAGCTTTCATAGCACATCTCCTCTATTCTGCTTATCTTTTTAAAATTGAGTATAAACAGACACGACCGCAATAAAGTTTTTTTTTAATATTTTGTGTAAGGTTACCGGTTTCAATCTGTTTTAGACCATCTTCAGACCAACACCACGATATAGATGGTGGCTGTGAACCGCCTGCGCGCTACACTTCCACAAACGCTGCAGTTAGCGTTCGTGGAGATGAAGCTCCAGCTCAGTTCACAGCCGTCATCTACATCATGGTGTGTTTCTGAAGATGATCAATAACAGACCGCAACTGGTAACCTTGGATAAAAATAAAAACGTTTATTGCAGTTGTGACTGTTTATATACAGTTTTAAATAATAAACAAACCGCTGTACTCCAAAGAGATATGCTCTCAAAAATTACTGTTGTCTCTGTGCCCATTCCCTTCTTTCCTAGTGTTTCCCAGACCATTCTTTCACAGACGATATAAAATGTCTTATGTACATCGAGGAAGGCCATCACATGGTCTTCCCGTAATTCGTAGTGGTGCTCCTACAGCTGTTACACTGCAAATATGAATTCAACAATTGACCTTCCAGATTTGCAGCTTTGCTTTTCCTCTCCCTCAATTTATTCTCGACCCTTGTTCGAATTCTGTTCTCCAGGATCTCTTCATGCACCTTGGCACAGTGTAGTATCAGCATGACTCCCCTGTAGTTTCTACAATCCTTCCTACTCCCCTTGTTGAATTCAGGGACAATCTTCTGGAGTTTTCTTCTATTGTACACCACCCTCATCACACGATACAGTCACTATTTCTCAACCTCCCCTGCTGCTTTCATCAATTCGACTCTTCTTCGTCCATTCCTGGCGCCTTTCCTCCTGTCATCATGTCCAGTGCAATTTCTATTTCTTTCCACGTCAGTTCCTCACCCCCCCCCCCCCCCCCCGTCGCCAATTATGCTCCTAAATCCTTTATTCTATTATCCCATCTCCAAGAGCATTTGGATTCAGAGTATTCCTTCTGGACTACCTTCAGTGGATCTTTGTTATTAACTTCGTTCTCATTCCTATCCAATCATTTTTGCATTTTCTCTCAAACCTCTCCTCTTACTTTTGACCATTCCTGTGCAATCTTCAACCATCATGTCTGTCCTCTCTTCTGTGCGCTTTCTTCTCTTCCCAGCCACTGTCTTATTTGCCTCTCTCTCTTTTTCTTAGACCTCTCACTTGCTGTTTCAGCCCTCTCTCGGAATCACAGTCTGACTACCTTGTTCTTCCTTCCCACTGCCTCATTGACTCATTTCACCATGGTGTCTCTTTACACAGTTTTCCGCATACAGCTACTGTGGCTTCTACCATTGTTGTTGTTGTTTTTGTTGTTATAGTCTTCAGTCCAAACACTGGTTTGATGCACTTCTCCATGCTACTCTGTCCTCTGCAAGACTCCTCGTCTCAGAATAGCTACTAAAGCCTACGTCCTACTGAATCTGCTTACTGTATTCATCTCTTGGGCAACCTCCACAATTTTTGCCTTCCGCGGTAACAAGGATAGAATCCTTGGTTGTTGGTGGTGCTGGGTTGAGAGGGAATAGGCCAAAATTTAGATATCGCTAAAAACATTTATCAAAATTCGACCATTAGCACATACCAAGAACGTTTGAACGCTTTACTTGCCCCCTAAATGATTTTCCATTCAGAATTTACCACACTTCCTAAGCACGACTAAAACACCGGAGGAAGCCAAACACAAGTGATAATAATTTCGTTATGTTTCAGCAATTACCTTATAACCTGTTACACATCTAGCCATTTACTCGAATGGAAGATACATGAAGATCCAGTAACGGTTCTGCTACGTTTGTCTCTTTCTCTACCAAATATCGTTAATTACACGTTCGTCAGAAACTTTACATTCATTCAGATTCCGCAACGCAACTATCTGGCCTCACCGTCCAACAAACACATGTAATCCTTCCCCTCACTGACAACAAGTCACAAGGATTCAGGTAACTGGCACGACTAGTGACACTGGACTAATTCAAATTCCACTTAGCATAATCAAGAAAGCAACGGACTGTCGCCCATAAACGAACAACAAATGACCAGTTGTATGTCGCCTGACAGGAAGATTCTGAAACGGCCATAAGTCACCCAAAATTTTTAAAATACAACTTGCCTATGAATGTTTGTCAAGAACTTAGCGTGTGGTATTAAGCCACACAGTTACTTCCAGTTCACACTCAGCACTCTGTGAGCTCAAAATTTAATGTACAAAAATATAGCTCCTTAAACTAACATAAACCAGTTAGAAGAAAATGACAACCAGTAAACATCTATGAATACTGCACTGCCAGACTGACCCCTTGTCTGCCGGCCGCAGTGGCCGAGCAGGTCTAGGCGCTTCAATCCGGAACTGCTCGACTGCTACGGTCGCAGGTTCGAATCCTGCCTCGGGCATGGATGTGTGTGATGTCCTTTGGTTAGTTAGGTTTAAGTGGTTCTAAGTTCTGGGGGACTGATGACCTCAGATGTTAAGTCCCATAGTGGTCAGAGCCATTTTTTTGACTCGTTGTCTGACATTTAATCGCACAAGCCAAGCAATCTATCAGATATAGTTGGCCTTGCGTTTATTCAGATTCGTACGCCACACGTAAACGCAGAAATCCCACGAACTGCGCAATTGCTCTTCCAATCCTCGTTACAACACACAGTCTCTCCTCTACTCCGGCCAACTGCCCGAAAATACTGACCAAAAGCACGGCGAAGATTCTACTACAGCACCCAAGACTCTGCCATGAACACATCCTTGGTAATCAAAACTCAAGACCAGCAGACATCTTCCTGTAGCCGCGCAGTTACGCCGCTGAATAACGCAAGGACCTCGTTCAACGGCGGAGGCACGAACTCGTGCAGCAGAGACACTATGCTGTGCAGTTTCCCATCGCGGCGGGAAATTTAAGCGGTGGCCTTAATAACGGCACACTCACACTTCCCCCCAGGTGATACCTTGGTGTCTCAGAATGTTTTCTGATAAATGATCCGTTGTTGTATTCAAGTTGTGCCGCAAATTTCTTGTCTTCCCAATTCTACGCTGTACCTCATCATTAGTTACGTGACGTAACCATCAAATCTTCGGCATTCTTCTGTAGTACCATATTTCAAAAGCTTCTATTTTATTCTTATCTAAACTGTTTATTGTCCGTGTTTCACTTCCATACATGGCTACACTCCTGAAAAATACCTTAAGAAAAGACTTCCTAACACTTATGTCTATATTTGAAGTTATAAATTTCTCTTCTTTAGAAATGCTTTTCTTACTATCTACATTTTACATCCTCTGTACTAAGGCCATCATCAGTAATTTTGCGGCCAAAATAGGAAAGCCATAGTACTATTTTAAGTGTCTCGTTTCCCAGTCTAATTCCGTCAGCATCACCTGATTTAATTCAACTATGTTCCACTATTCTTGTCTCGTTTTCGTTGACGTTCATCTTATATCCTCCTTTCAAGAGGCTGTTCATATCATTCAACTGTTCTTTCAAGTCTCTTGCTGTCTTTGACAGAATGACAATGTTATAGGTAAACCTCTTAGTTTTTATTTCTTCCCCTGATCTTTAGTTCCTACTACAAATTTTTCTTTTGTTCCTTTCCTGCTTGCTCAATGTACAGATTCAATAGTATAGGGGGAAGGCTACAACCCTGCCCGATTCCCTTCTCAATCAATAGTTACCTTACAAGTCGCTCTAGTTTTATAAACTCCTTTCTGGTTTCTATAAAAATTGTCAATAGCCTTTCACTCCCTGTATTTTGTCGGTGCTGCCTTCAGAATTTCAAAGGGAATATTCGAGTCAACGTATCGCAAGATTTCTCTGAGAATACATATACTGTAAATGTAGGATTGACTTTCCTTACCTATCTTCTAACATAGGTTTTATGATCACTATTGTTTCAAGTGTTCCTGCGTTTGTCAGAACTCCAAACTGATCTACCACAGCACTTTTAAATTGTATATATTCTTAATTCGTGTTTTTAGTTGATCCATTGGTAACATTTCCCTTATAATTTCCTGGAATTCTTCCTTCACTTACTTGTCCTGCAGTTTCGAAATTCTAATTGCCCTTTCTTGGTTCTCTGTCTTCTTTCGTTCTTTCACGATTTTCACGTTAATCGTCAGTAGCCGATGGTCACTGTCCAAAGCTTTAGATGCTAGTACCTTTATATCCAGTGGGTCTCCTCATGGAGCAAAGAAAGAATCTACAGTTGTACTGAGAAGTGTATTCTCATCCAGTACAACGAATGCCACTTAAGTTGGTCGTTATAAAGAAATTAAAAACTATACTGTACGTACGAACTAGGTCAATCCTCTTACAGAGGACAATTTATAACATACAAACACATCTATATATGTCTGTCTTATATTTCGCTAAAATGGATAGTAGTAGCTGTCGGTACCAGAAAGAGACATTCACTGCAGAATGCATTATTGTCCATGATAGTGTATATGAATCTTACATGAAGTAAAACACATGGTAATACATCATGTTATTTGAAGAAAATATTTGATAACCAAGTAGCAAAGTTAGGAAACCAAAGGAAATAAATTTTTCCAACATATTCATGGAGTAAATATATGAACTAATACAGACTATTTATTAAGAGAAATAAGATATAAAGTGGCGCTCAATGACATTTTTTGTAAAAAATATATGTGGAAGGTACCAAAAGATAAAAATATTGTTAATACTTATCAACTGGTATAAAATACTAAAGCAGTCTTTGATCGTCCTCAGCATGCAAGCTATCTGCACACCATATATCACGGAAATGGACTCAATCGTTTAGTGATGATAGCGTAATGTGCAGGGATACTTTCAAATATATTTTGTGTGAAAGTATGGAATAAACACGTTGATTAATGTATAAGCATAGATTTATTACATCGAACATATGAACTAATAAAAGCACTTTCACATATTTGATAAAGTAAAAAGGCAAGGAGTAAATAGCTTTTTCATGGTATAAGTGTTTTCCACAAAAACGTAACATTCCTGAAATCAGAATATATCCTGTACTACACACTTCCTAAAGTAGCTTATGTCCACTATATTTTAGTATCACATTTTATCGAAGTCGGTCCAGTGGTTAGATCTTGAAAAGAGACGAACAAAGTTACTTTCGCGTTTATAATATTAGTACGGATAACAGAATATGCATAACAGGATACACTTTACCTCGCGTATTACATAGTGTAAACGGTACTGTCTCCTACACTTCTTATCGCGGGTTCTGTATGTCTGCTGCCCCACCTTGCCTTTTTTTATTGGCTGATATATTTTTATCCTTTGGTACCCTCTACTCTAAAAAAAAATATTCGACAATTCTCTTAATAAGAAGTATCTATTAGACCGTACTTTTACTCGCTGTGCAGCATGGAATAATTTTTTCTTTTAGTTTCCTAGCTTTGCTATGTGGTTACGATAAATTTTTCTTCCAATAAACTGACGTGTGTCCATGAATTTTTCTTACCGTAAGATGCGTATACATGCTTCTGGTGCTTCCTGTTGTTAAAAAAAGTTACGAAATGCTACTTTCATTGAAGCCTTGTTTTCTCTTAATATGTGGTTTGCATTATCTCATACTTTTACTCCATGTGAGTCACGGAATAATTTTCATCTGTGATTTCCTAAGTTCGCTACTCACTTACCCCGTATTTTTCTCAGAGAAGTGTGATACGTTACTATATATTTGGTTCATGTGAGATGCATATACTTGATTTTGAAAGGACTGTTTCGGCATATTTATATTTGTCGAATAACGTACGCTGCAGTGAATGTTGATTATGCGTTTTTGACTTTCTCTTTTTAAAAGTATCACGTTAGTTTTTAAATGGTTCGTATTTCGATTTTCTCGTCGCTTTCGTGCAGCGTCATACTCTTTGTTCCATCCTTCCTGGTTCTCAGATGTCCATTTTCATGTTTGAGCTTCATCTTTCGTCGGTACTTCGGATTTATGTTAATCTGACTCCTAAGGGGCCTTAGTTTTTTAGTTTTCTTATATTATGATAACACAGTTAATTAATTACGTTGTGTAGCCAATATTATGTGTTACATTGCTTAGCACAGATTTCGTTTGTATGGTGTCCTGTCTTGTATGTTATGTTGGCTGATACACTGGCTAATAAGATTTTTACCTTTGGAGATCTTCTATATGCACCATAAGACAAAAAAGAAAAGACACACCATGAAGTATTATACGAAATGGAAGGAAACAGATGTGCAGACAAACAAGTGATTACACTGTCAGAAAAACGGTACGATTTATTCAGAAGAAAGAGCTTCACAAATTGAGCAATTCATTAGAGCGTTGGTCTACCACTGGCTGTTACTCAACAGTTGTTTGGCTTTGCATTGATTGGTAGAATTGTTGGATGTCCTCCTGAGAGCATCGTGTCAATTTCTGTCCAATTGGCGCATTAGGTCGTCAAATGCTGAGCTGGTTGGAGGGCCCTGCCCATAATGTTCCAGCATTGTCAACTGAGTAGAGATACAGCGACCTTGCTGATCAACATAGGGTTTAGCAAGAACGGAGACAAGCAGCTGTGCCCTCGGGCATTATCTTGCACAAATGTAATCCCAAGATTGCTTGTCATGGAGGGCAACAAGACCGGGCGTAGAATATCGTGCTGTAATACGAAGCGAATGACAACCAAAGAGGTCCTGCTATGAAAAGAAATGGCACCCCTGGTTGTAGGGCAGCATGTCGGGTGACAGTCAGGTTGGAAACCTACCGCTGTGCTGCGTATCTCCAGGTACCTCTCCGGACTGGGATCTCATTGACTGTAGCAGCAGTGTCTTCAGTGTTGAGCCTCGCCTTGAACTGAGCTCCGATGACCAACCCCGATGTACGTCTACAGTTCTTAGGGTACGGTCACCAGTATCTGACACGTGATGTGATAAAGTAATTGATGTGGATTTCTTCCTAATTTAATTATTGAATATAGCATCTGATTTGGTACGTGTAAGCTAGCAGAATCTGATAATTTATTTAATGCGTGGGATCAGTCATGTAAGCAGGAATTTTTCCTATGTAATGTGGTTATATTACTACGTGTAGCGTAATGTGCTGTTCATACATGACGATGTTTGCAAAGGATGTGAGGTTCTTCCACGATGATTTATTTCAGGTTTTTGAAAATGGCTGATGGACGAATTTAGTAAATAGCACGACATTATAAGGAGCGTTTACATTACATCTTATAATGGACGTATCTTCCTTTCATAAAGTTCCCAGAAGAGTCAATCAGTATCGGCGACAACACAATGAAGGTAAAATTGAAGGGATTAGATCTTATACTGAGGCTTATCAGCAATCTTTCTTCCGGCGAACCGCTCTGTAAGTGGAACGGAACAGGAAAAGGGGGAAGTGATGGTGTTGCAGAAAGTGCCCTCCATTAACTGTAAGATGGCTTTCGGAGATGTAAATGTAGACTGGCACTTGATCCTTGTACCATCAAACAGAGAAAAATTACCGACTATTAAAGCTCCAGTAATTTCATCCAATGGGGAACTCGATAATATTTTTACCACATATCTCTCCTCCCATATATCGAAAAAAATACTGCATGCACGCAGACATCGAGCACATGTGACGATCCTATTAAATATAAAGATTTTGATCAATTGTGCAGACCAGTTTCATCACCTGAACTGTAGGAGGATGAACGTATTCCGAGCACTACACTGTAAATCGCGAGAGACACGCCCTGTGACACGATCTCGTTGTTTGAAAAAATCTTTTCTCTGCTCTAACACGCTGTGTACACCGCCAAACATTTTGTTTTCCACCACGATTTCGAGATCTGTGTCAGGCTCTAAACTAACATTAATACCACTTAACATTTCCGGGCTGAGGTGCCGTGGTCCATACATAAGACTCTCCCCTGACGTTTCGCCTTCGACTGCGGAAGGCATCCTCCGAGGACAATCGGAGGAACAAGTGTTTCTGGAAGGTGATCATGAAATAAAGTTTAGTGAGGCGACCGTCATAGCAAAGACGTCGCATTATTCTGCGCGAATGTATAGGGAGGCCATTGAGATTGCCGAACACTGCAATAATTTTAATAGAAGAGATGAAGGCATCAAGCTGGACATGATATGGATGTCAACATTTCAGCAACAGAGTGACTACCGATTAGTTTCAATTGAGAAAGTTGGCAGTATCAGAGATCAGAGCACAGCCGACGTCACGTGACTGACAGCGGCGCCCTCTGGATGGCTTATATATACGGTGCTCACTAGTGCTCTCGTTGCAGTACTGCCGACTGTCCTCGGAGGATGCCTTCCGCAGTCGAAGGCGAAACGTCAGGGGAGAGCCTTATGTGTTGACCACGGCACCTCAGCCCGGAAATGTTAAGTGATGACAACTCCTGCCGTGAAAAGCCTTCATTCTATAACGTTGACATGTTCTGATCCATGCACTCCAGCGGAAAACATGACCTGGTGACGCGACTGACGTCAGTTGATGACACGATTGACATCATTCAATACTGCTGCTTATTGCTGCTTATCAGCAATCTTTCTTCCGGCGAACCACTCTGTAAGTGGAACGGAACAGGAAAAGGGGGAAGTGACGGTGTTTCAGAAAGTGCCCTCCATTAACTGTAAGGTGGCTTCCGGAGATGTAAATGTAGACTGGCACTTGATCCTTGTACCATCAAGCAGAGAAAAATTACCGACTATCAAAGCTCCAGTAATTTCATCCAATGGGGAACTCGATAATATTTTTTATTTTTTATGGCGGGAAAATGCCCCCCCCCCTGCCAAGAGTCCCTGGCGAAAAGTTTGGATTTTGGAGGGAAGGTAGGTCAATTGGGCTACCTCTAGACGTCACACCGTGTAAATCATATTGTTACTGCTGTTCCCATAACACACCACACACACTGGATGATTTTAAATAAAAGTCATTTGCAATATCAGGAAATTGGAAGTGTTTAGCGGCATTGGAGTCGGTTTCCAGACTACAGTCCGAATGTGATTCACGAGATCTGCATTTAAACTAATCCGTCACAGTTACAGAATAGCTGATGGCTCTGCATTCTGTTTCGACTGATTTCTCATATTGGAGTCCTGTACACGACTGCTGTTTCGGTGCTAGGCATCCTTCGAAGGTTCTACCTCTTCACAAAACTCCGAATCCAGTTCAAACAAGCGTTGTGAGTCAGTCGTTATGTCTTAACCAACAGCGTGCCAGTGGATGGATGGGATGGAAATAGACACCATCGATGAACTGAAATAACAATCATTACAGCTGAATGTGTGAACATTTTAGCAATTTCAACACAAACCAATGATGTGACATCATGTGTCCCAATTTCAGTATCATAGATTAGCCGCCACTTCTCCACTTTGCGAGTATCATTGTGAATGTGGATAGATGACTGTGCCGTACGTCCATTCATTGCCAATTCTCTAACACATACATTATGATAATATATCAGATAGCATTCTACACATCTCTATCACCTCAAGCATAGTGCTCAATTTATGATCTATCTCCATTCTAATGGGAGTCAGAGAGCATTCTCGCAGTCTTAGGGTAAAATTAGAAACTGGAAGACCCCGCTCCCGCGATTTTGAATGACGTCAGTAACGTCATCAGCTGACGCCATGGCAGCCATATTGAATGACGTCAATCCTGTCATCAGCATCACCATGCGAGGTCTTGTTTTCCGCTAGAGTGCATGGATCAGAACATGTCAATGTTAGTTCAGAACCTGATACAGACCTCGAAGTCGTGGTGGAAAAACAAAATGTTTGGCGGTGTACACAGCCTGTTAGAGCAGAGAAAAGAGTTCTTCAAACAACGAGATTGTGTCACAGGGCGTGTCTCCTGCTACTTACAATGTAGTGCTCGGGATACGATCATCCTCCTACGGTTCAGGTGATAAAACTGGTCTGCACAATTGATCAAAACCTTTATATTTAATAGGATCCTCACATGTGCTAAATATATGCGTGCATGCAGTATTTGGTTTCGATATATGGGAGGAGAGATATGTGGTAAAAATATTATCGAGTTCCCAATTGGCTGAAATTACTGGAGCTTTTATAGTTGGTAAATTTTCTGTGTTGGATGGTACAGAATAACAAAGATAGCATGTTCAGAAGATAGATGTGAATTGACGTGGATCTGTAGTACCTGTATGTAGTTTGGGAATGCACGACAGTGCAGCAGCTAAAAACGTTGTCCTTCTCGCAATTCCAATTTGCATTAAACCGTCAAAAAACTATCGTGTCGCAGAAGCGCAGCTTAGCCTTGTTTCTAGAAGGATTGCAGAAGGTGGCAGATATATTTTCCCTCACTCCTACTCAGTTCCAACTTAAACTGGAACGATCGCATGCCTAAAGAGGAAGAAATGGCAGCAGTTGCAAGATGCATGGGGGGAGGGGGGGCTACCTAAAACAAGATTCGAATTTTACTGTCACAGATTGGTTCGAGGGTGACTCGTTTCGAGACGTGAGAATGCTAGAAATATGATTCACTAGTGGCTGTAAACAATATAGGACTTCTGCATAGGATCCTACGCAGGTATGTGCTTGAATTCCAAATCCCAATACACTCCAGTGATCACCCTCTGTACTGAATGTCTCGTTATTTGTCTGGTCAAAAAACCGCTTCATTCAGAGGCAGTGTTGTACCTCAATTTATAAAGCGAGTGTAGCTTTTCAAATAGATACTTGTATGCACCTATAGAACCAAGATTTCCTGTGATGGTAAATGGTTTGTGATTTTTTATCATTTGACGGTTTGTAAGACGATTACGCCTCTCTTTCTAAGACACACTGGTATCATTCACACAAAAAAAAAAAAAAAAACAGTACATGAGACCCACGAATCGATTTTGTGTCAGTATTATTTCGTATCGTCAGCAGTCAGTTATTGACGACGTATTATACTTAGTGGTAGGGGATGTGTGATAGGTTCGCCATAAGCATCGGGTTTATACAGTCTATGTTTGTGTTCCTATATGTGTAAAGTAGATGACTATGTCCTGTCGTAAGGAAGGTATGGATCTGACGTGGAACAGAGTGATAGTAAAGAGAAGGGTATGTCTTGTCATAAGAATAGCACAGATATTTCTATTTCCAGAGCCACAGATGTCTTCAGGGTGTATTTTCGATACTACGCTCATTGTCAAACGTCATTCGACTGAAACCGCAATTGTAATATTTTAATTGTAAGTATAGCGATCAAATACATACATATGTGATCGATTTCATAAGATGAGTCTGTCTATGGGTGGCCTGTGGTGCCAATGATTCAGGTTTCTTGCTAAAGGCGGTAACTGTCCAAATGGAAAGGGCTGTTGCAAAGCGGGAATGTAGTTGACTTAACTGTGTAGACCTTTAGTACAAACACGTGTTGCCTGACAACAGCCACTCCTTCGCTTTCGAAAATCTCTGAAGCTTACAGTAAGAGTGGAATAGTTGTAAAATTATTATACAACAAGTTTCGCACATCTTCAAAGAATGAGATTTCTTGAATAACACAAAGGGCTTTTATATAAATCATCCTTTACGTAATCACATTTACATTTACCACAAGCTAAAAAGTTTTGCATTACGTGTTACATTCTTCGTATGTCATTCTACCGATATTTTCAATGAATTTTAGTGATAATTTTTCACTTAATTTGGGTTAAATAGTTCTGGCCTAACAAGTCACAGTCTTTTTCGTGCTCGTAAACTAAATAAATTCTCACCTGGGGAACTACTGAGTGTTATTAAAATAAAGACTTGAGAAACTAAAAAGCTCTTCCAGTGCCATAAATAGACGTTGTCCGATCCACTGACTTCGAATGTTTCCGTCTTGTCAAGATTAGCTACTTGGTACATATCACTTCGGTAGTCTGAGGTGTTGCGAGACGTTAGTTGCTTTGATCGTAAAAGGTTTCGCTAGCGGGCGCTTGCAGCCCCCTTTCCGGAAGGGTGGGTACCCGGATATCGGAAGACCTTCGCGCCTCTCGTCCGCCAGCCGTGTGTTTACCGTGGCCTCGCACATACGTTCGGACCGCTTTCTTTACGACCGCTTTCAAACGTTTCCTTTGCTGCTCGTCTCGCATCGATTTTCCGCAGAGGTCTGCTTTTGTTTCGGATGTCGCTTCAGCGGGGAGCTCTACGGGAAACTTTTTTCACTGTTTCCCGTTCGGCTAAGCAACGTACAATGGCCGCGGGCAACTTTCTCCGTCCTCCTGATTCTCAGAAGCAGCGTACCTCAAGGTTTCTCATCTGGAAACTCATCTTCCTTAATTCGCAGAAGTCACCGCTATGTGATTTTGCTCCTGACAGAACGTGCACCGGAAAAAGGTAGATTAACTAGATAAGTTATTAGTCAACATGATAAAAAATTTCACTTGCAAGGTCAAACAAAGATTTCAAATCGATTAGTTCTCGTCTTAAAAGACGTTGTTGTGGCAGCCTATTCGAAGATTGATTTGATGCAGCTGTCTAAGCTACTTTATCTTGCGCAGTTCTCTTCATAACATCTGCAACCTTCATCCATTTCAACGTGTTTACCGAAGTCTACAATATCTACCTCCACATCTCCTAGATTACAAATAATAATTATTTAATTAAACGTAAGTTTTTAATATATCACGTTCTTAAATGAAACGAAAAATTATAGAATTATTTTTTCTGGCCCCATATAGCTTAATAAGCGCACAAAGAGCCGAGCGGAGTGGCTGCGTGGTTAGAGACGCCATATCACGGATTGCGCGGCCCGTCTCACCGGAGAGTCGAGTCATCCCTCGGATGGATGTGTGCGTTTTTTATAGCATCAATTAAAACAGTGTGTAAGTCTAGAGACCGATGACCTCAGCAGTTTTGTTCCTTAGGAATTCACACACATTTGAATATTCCACATATATATGGTCCTGAATATTTGTGATTGTGAAATTTTAAACCCTCGCAATTGCAAGGGGAAATGGGTACTTAATCCCAACTTTCTGAAATTATTGCCATCTACTTAGTCACCTTCCATTACAAAATTTTGTAAAAGTATTTGTTTTTAATGAATTCGTCTACCAGATCCACATATGTTTTAAGCTTTTCAGTTAAACTTCAACCAAAAATTTATGTCTCAATAGTGAATGTCACATTCCTCAACGAATGTGTTGTTCAGTAGCTCTAGTTGGCTTTACTTAAACTCAGTATCTCGTTAAAGAGTGTGTTGAGAGTAAAAGTCAACAACAATGAACGAAATTTGCATTTCTCAATTCTTTTGTCGAGGTCATAAAGTTGGTAATACGCGTTATTTAAACTGCGTTGATATTCTAAGCACGTACTGAAGGCAATTTTCAGATTCTGGAACCTGCTTGCACATCAGTAACTCTTAAATAAGTATATCGAACATATAATTGAAGAACAATTAAAGAATTTTGTTTTTATTTAATTTTTTGGGAGGGGGGCATAACCCCCCTCCCCCTTTCCTTCCATTACAAAATGCACATAGTGGAATATGGATTGGTACTGCTACTGTTAATATCTATTAAAATATTTTTAAGGTTTAAAACTAAAAAGGGATGCATAAACTAGATAATATTAAGGAATTGAACTATTCATGCATCCGCTATATGTGGCATGAATCCCATGTATTTCATTTCAAACCTTGCAAATATTTTCATAGCTGATAAAAATTCACACTCAAGTTTTCAGCGCTATTTTTTGTGTCTAGGGTTATACAAGGTACTATTGTGGTTGTAGTTGTTGTTGTTGTTGTGGTCTTCTGTCCACATACTATTTCTTTGTGTTGAGGTTTATTCATTCTACTGTACAGGTTGTTGTTGTTGTGGTCTTCTGTCCAGAGACTGGTTTGATGCGGCTCTCCATGCTACTCTATCCTGTGCAAGGTTCTTCGTTTCCAAGTAACTACTGCACTCTACATCCTTCTGAATCTGCTTAGTGTATTCATCTCTTGGTCTCCCGCTAAATTTTGTAGTCCTCCAAGCTGCCTTCCAGCTGGTGATCCCTTGATGCCTCAAAACATGTCTACCAACCGATACCTTCTTCTAGACAAGTTGTTCCACAAATTCCTCTTCTCCCCAATTCTATTCAGCATCTCCTCAGTAGTTACATGTTGTACCCATGTAATCTTCAACATTACCCTATAACTCCAGATTTCGATTGCTTCTATTCTTATCTTGTCTAAACTATTTATAGTCCACGTTTCACATCCATACATGGCTACACTCAATACAAATATTACCAGAAAAGACACTGTGACATTTAAATCTATACTCAATGTTAACAAATTTATCTACTTCAGAAACGCCTTCCTTGCCATTGCCAGTCTACATTTTATATCCGCCCTACTTCGACCATCATCTGTTATTTTACTCCCCAAATAACAAAACTCATCTGTTAGTTTAAGTGTCTCATTTCCTAATCTTATATCATTAGCATCACCTGATTTAGTTTGACTACATTCCATTACCACCGTTTTGATTTTGTTCATGTTCATCTTATAGCCTCCTTTCAAGACATTGTCCAATCCGATCAACTGCTCTTCCAGGTCCTTTGCTGTCTCTGACAGATTAAAATATCATCCGCAAACCTCAAAGTTTTTGTTTCTTCTCTATGGATTTTAATTCTTACTATGAACTTTTCTTTTGTTTTCTTTACTGCTTGCTCAATATAAAGATTGAATAACATCGGGGATAGGCTACAACCTTGTCTCACTTCCTTCCAAACCACTGCAGCCCTTTCACGTCCTTGGACTCTTACTACTGAAAAAAAAAGATGGCTCTGAGCAGTATGGGACTTAACTTCTGAGGTCATCATTCCTCTAGAACTTACAACTACTTAAACATAACTAACGTAAGGACGTCACACACACCCATGCCCGAGGAAGGATTCGAAGATGCGACCGTAGCGGTCGCGAGGTTCAAGACTGTAGTGCCTAGAACCGATCGGCCACAACGTCCGTCTCTTATAAGTGCCTTATGGTTTCTGTACAAATAGTAAATAGCCTTTCTCTCCCTGTATTTTCCACCAGACATCTTCAGGATTTGAAAGAGGGTATTCCAGTCAACATTGTCAAAAGCTTTCTCTAAGACTGCACATGCTAGAAACGTAGGTTTACCTTTTCTTAATTTATTTTCTAAGCTAAGTCGCAGGGTCAGTATTGTGTCACGTGTTTCAGAATTTCTACAGAATCCTAACTGATCTTCCCCGAGGTCGGCTTCTACCAGTTTTTCCATTCGTCTGTAAAGAATTCGTGTTAGTATTTTGCAGCCGTGACTTATTAAACTGATAGTTCATTAATTTTCACATCTATCAACACCTTTCTTTGGGATTGGAATTATTATATTCTTCTTGCAGTCTGAGGGTATGTCGCTGGTCTCATACACCTTGCTCGCCAGATGGAAGAGTTTTGTCACTGCTGGTCTTCCCAAGGCTGTCAATAGTTCTAATGCAATGTTGTCTACTTCTGGGGCCTTGTTTCGAATTAGGTCTTTCAGCGCTCTGTCAAATTCTTTACTCAGTATCATATCTCCCATTTCATCTTCAGCTACGTCCTCTTCCATTTCCATAATATTTCCCTCTACTAAATCGTCCGTGTATAGACTCTCTATATACCCCTTCCACCTTTCTGCTTTCCCTTCTTTGCTTAGAACTAGTTTTCCATCTGAGCTCTTTATATTCATACAAGTGGTTCTCTTTTCTCCCAATATCTCTTTAATTCTCCCTGTGGGCAGTATCTAACTTACCCCTAGTGATATATACCTCTACTTCCTGACATTTGTTCTTTAGCCATGCTTGCTTAGACATTTTGCACTTCCTATCGATTTTATTTTTGAGACCTTTGTATTCCTTTTTTGCCTGCTTCATTCACTCCTTTCATCAGCTAAATTCAGTGTCTCTTCTGTTACCCAAGGATTTCTACGAGCCCTCTTCATTTTACCTACTTGGTCCTCCGCTGCCTTCACTATTTCATCTCTCAAATCCATCAATTCTTCTTGTACTGTATTTTTCTCCTATTCTTGTCAATCGTTCCCTAATGTTCTCTCTGAATTTCTCTACAACCTCTGGCTCTTTTAGTTTATCGAGGTCCCATCTCCTTAAATTTACACCTTTTATGCTGTTTCTTGAGTTTTAATGTACAGTTCATAACCAACAGATTGTAGTCAGAATCCACATCTGCCCCTAGATGTGTCTTACAATTTAAAATCTGTTTTCTAAATCTCTGTCTTACCATTATATAAACTGTCTGAAACCCTCAAGTGTCTTCAGGCCTCTTCCACGTATACAACTTCCTTTCATGATTCTTAAACCGAGTGTTAGCTATGAATAAATTACGCTCTGTGTAAAATTCTACCAGGCGGGTTCCTCTTTCATTCCTTATCCCCATTCCACATTCACTTAGTACTTTTCCCTCTCTTCCTTTCCTTAATTCGAATTCCAGTCCCCCATGATTACTAAATTTTGTCTCCCTTCACTACCTGAATAATTTATTTTGTCCCATCAAACATTTCTTCAATCTCTTCGTCGTCTGTGGAGCTAGTTGGCATATAAACTTGTATTACTGTGGTAGGCGTGGACTTCGTGTCTATCTTGGCTACATGCGTTCACTATGCCGTTTATAGTAGCTTACCGCACTCCTATTTTTTTATTCATTTCATTGCCCCTATTTGATTTTGTATTTATAACTCTGTATTCACCGGACCAGAAGTCTTTTTCCTCCTGCCACCGAACTTCACTAATTCCCACTGTATCTAATTTTAACCTATCTATTTCCCTTCTTAAATTTTCTAACCGACCTTCCTGATTAAGAGACATGACATTCCACACTCAGATCCGTAGAACGCCAATTTTCTTTTTCCTGATAACGACGTCCTCCTGAGTAGTCCCCGCCCGGAGATCCGAATGGGGGACTATTTTACCTCCGGAATATTTTACCCAAGACGACGCCATCATCATTTAACCGTACAGTAAAGCTGCATGCCCTCGGGAAAAATTACAGCTGTAGTTCCCCCTTGCTTTCAGCCTTTCGCAGTAGCAGCACAGCAAGGCCGTTTTGGTTAGTGTTACAAGGCCAGATCAAACAATCATCCAGACTGTTGTCTCCGTAATTACTGAAAAGGCTGCTGCCCCTGTTCAGGAATCACACGTTTGTCTAGCCTCTCAACAGATATCCCTCCGGTTGCTCCTACGGTGCGGCTATCTGTATCGCTGAGGCACGAAGGCTTCCCCATCAAATTATTTGGTATCTTTTACTCTGCTTTAAAAATATGGCGTGTCAAAAACTGATTTGTATTTAAATAACCATTTTCTGCTTGTCAGTTTTGTGTGTGAGAAAATTTTAATTCGTTTTCGAACTTTTTCATGTCATTGCGGCAGAGACATTTGATCCATTTCAGGTATATTTCGTTTCTCCTCTCCTGAATAAGCTAGTATATTGTTTCCTCCTGTATATATCTCTCAAGAAGACCGTGAATTTAAAAATTAGAAAGATTCGAGCTCGCTCGGGAAGTTGCCAGGAGTCGTTGTTCCCGTGGACGATTCGCGACTGGAACGGAAAACGGTGGAAATAGCACGAGTACACAAAGTACCATCCGCTAAACACCGGAAAAGAAAGCGAGTTAATATAGAATTGCCATCATGTTCTGAGCTATGTTGGAAGTTTCATGTCTCTAGCTCACCGATAAGTTTGACATCAAATGCAAAATTTATACCCAGCACACAACAAGTAAGCGATGTTATAAAAAGATGGTGAAATGGCGTTTTTTTGGTGTCTCAGGATGTATTCTGTCAATCGACTCTTTGTTTTCGCCGTCATGAATTTCGATTACCCGCAATTCAGTGTAGTACATCCTTCTTAGTTCTCCGATGAACCCAAAATATATTAAAAATTATTGTGTGGCATATTTGAAAATCTCCTATTATCTTATAGCCTCAACTGTTCACCATCGATGTTTCCTTTCTGTTAAAGGCTAGAGTCCACACAATACCTCCAGGAAAGATGTCCTAACACTTACTTCGATAGTCGGCGTTTTACATCCTATTTCGGCCATGAGATGTTATTTAGGTTCTTATGAAGCGAAAATCGTCAGGAACATTTGGTTTCCCCCGCATCGGTAGCCTTGGGTTCAGCACGACAGACTGCTAACCGGAGGGGCACGGGTTCGATTCACGGCCGAGGTGAAGATTTTCTCCGTTCGGGAAATGGGTGTTGTGTTATCCTTGCATTCGTAGTATCGTAACCGACAAGGGAATCGTCTCCATTTCACAGCCGTCTTGTTATTCAAAAAAATTTCAAAACTCTCACAGCGTAGCCTGATTTACATTGAAGCGCCCAAGAATGTGAACGCGAATTGAAATACGGAGACGTGTGAACAGGTAGAATACAGCGCTGCGGTGGGCAATGCCTACATAAGACAAAAAGCGTCTGGCGCAGTTGTTAGATCGGTTACTGCTGCTACAACGGCAAGTTATCAACTTTTGAACGTGGTGTTATATTCGGCACATGATCGATGGGACACAACATCTCCGAGACATCGATGAAGTGGGGATTTTAGCGTACGACCATTTCACAGGTGTACTGTGAATATCAGAACTCCGGTAAAACATCAAACCTCCGACATTGTTGTGGCAGGAGAAGGATACTGCAAGAACGACGACTGAAGAGAATCGTTCAACGTGACAGATGTGCAACCCATCCGCAAACTGCCACAGATTTCAATGCTGGGGCCATTAACAAGTGTCAGCGTGCGAACCATTCAACGGAACAAAAATCAAATGGCTCTGAGCACTATGGGACTTACTTTCTGAGGTCATCAGTCCCCTAGAACTTAGAACTACTTAAAAATAACTAAGAACATTATACACATTCACGCCCGAGGCAGGATTTGAACCTGCGACCATAGCGTTCGCGCGGTTCCAGACTGTAGCGCGTAGAGTCGCTCGGCCACAATGGCCGGCTCAACGGAACATAATCGATATGGGCTTTCGGAGACGAAGACCCACTCGTGTACCTATTATGACTGCACGATAGTAAGCTTTCCGCCTCGATTTGGCCTGTCAACATCGATATTGGACTATTGATGGCTGAAACATGTTCCTGGTCGGACGAGTCTCGTTTAAAATTGTATCGAGCGGATGGACGTGTACTGGTGAGGAGACGACCTCATGAGTTCATTGATCCTGCATGTCAGCAGGGGACTGTTCAAGCTAATGCAGACTCTATAGTTGTGTGTAGCGTGTGCAGTTGGAATGATATGGAACCCCTGATACGTCTATATACGATTCTGACAGGTGAAACGTTCGTAAGCATCCTGTTTGATCATCGCCATCAATTCATGTCCATTATGCAATTCGACGGATTTGTCAATTCCAGCGGGACCATTCGTCATGCCACACGTCCGAAATTGCTAGAGTGTGGCTCCAGGAACACTCTTCTGACTTTAAACACTTCCGCTGTTCACCAGACTCCCCAGACCTGAACGTTATTGAGCATATCTGGGATGCTTTGCAACGTGCTGTTCAGATGAGATCTCTCTCCCCCCCCCCCCCCTATTCTTAAGGATTTATGGACAGCCCTACTGGATTTATGGTGTCAGTTCCCTCCAGTACGTCTTCAGATATTAGTCAAATCCACGTTATGTCGTGTTGCGGCACTTGTGCGTGATCGCGGTGGCCTTGCACGTTGTTAGGTAGGTGTACCAGTTTATTTGGCTCTTCGTTGTAATTCGACTGCAGTCTATTCCACTCAGTTGATTTCTCATACAAACTACAGAGTTTTTATTTACTTCTCTCTGCACTGTAACTCCCTTTACAAATTTCCTTTGGTTTCCTTTTCTGCTTGCTCAATCTTGTGTTTGCATAACATCAGGCTGTTATGAATAACATCCTATCCAACTTCCTTGCGACTTACGTAGTAGAACATTTCTCTATTCGGTTCGGCAATCTGCAGGTCAAGCTTTGTAGTAAATATTATATGATATCTGGTACGGCTTTGTAAGATGTTCACTTGCCTTACATACACATTGGATAATGAAGCAGACAGGCACGTTAAGGGGGTCGTGGCGTCCAGAGAGATCCGACGGATGCGGTGCAAATAATGTATCACGAGAGCCGGAAAGGTGTTCATGAGTATTACTTCTACGTCTCGAGTTAAAATTTGTTTTGACCTGCGTTTGTTATTTGAAAAAAAAAAGAAACCATCAAACATCTCATCAGGTTCACTGGAATAGGTCTCTAAATGACCAAATCAGATCAAAGTCTACGACAGCCGCTTCAACAGATAAATGAAAATACCTTCATCTGGCAGAACTATGTGCCTAAGCGGGATCTGAACTCAGATCTCTGGTTTTCGCGGACATCATGCTTTGGTAATGCCGTTCAAGATCTCCCCTTGAATGATAGTTGCCGTTTGTCGCGTCCGCTCTTCCCTTTGTGACAAGCTGAAGGTTACAGTCAGCCAATAAGGTGTGCTCCATGGCGTAATCGACTGCACACTGCAAAAGCCTAGTATCAGAGTACGAATTCCGCTATGACGCACGGTCTTGACCCGACAAATGCAAATACCGGAAAAATTTCTATGTTTAGAGCGAAGATATTTAGTTACGGGTATTAAATCTGACCTGGACATTGAAACTGGAGTGGATTGTCACATTCACTATTTTCTTGTCTGTAGTAACAACGGAAGTGTCTCCAGGCGAATCGTAATCGGAGTAGAATACTGTGCAACTGTTTTGTTATAGTAGAAAGTAATTTTATGTAATTATCATTCCTGGATACAAAGAGCACTGTGTAAAACCGCCATAGTATTTATTTACGTAACAAAATCATGTCTTCAGTTACTACGAAATTAACGATTACAACACATAACGGAAAGAAATCTTTTCAAAACTGAGTGACATCTTCATAACTGAGAGTATTGGGATAAAAAACTGCAATGAGCATTACTCATTCAAAGAAAACAGTTTTTTTGTACCCAAACATTTGTATCATCAACTTGTCAGTTCTCTTCATTTCAGGTTCGATGTACTGCATTTCTGATTTATCATGGAAGCTTTTTTTCAAAGTTACCTGTTTCGTACTTTCTTGCAGCGCGGTTGCAATGGAGGATAGTGAAATAATATTTCCCCCCTGTTCGAGTTCTCTGAATTCTTCATATTCAGCAGTGTAAAGAAGTAGTTGTTCCATCTTTTTTGAAAGAATTTTCTCTAAAATTTCAAATATGCAACACTTATATCGATTTCAATGAAGCAGCTCCAATTTACACTATCCTCAGAGTAAGTTACCGTTTTTCAAAGTTCAGGAGTGGCTGACCAGTTCAGATTACAAATAGGAGTAAATGGACAGCTCATGCAAGACTGAACACAAGAGAAGAGGCACTAAGGAGTCCTCGATTGCCTGCAGTGTTGTTAACAATATTTGACCTTTTGTGTTTCGAAAATTAGCGTTCAAACTGCCAACTTTCGCCTTCTACAAAAAAAGTTCTGTTGCAAGATGTCGAGACAGCCAGCGGAGTCGGGTAAGTTCTTTCAATCGGCATTTCCAACCCTTCTGAATCGGAGACGAAATTTCGTTGCACCTGTGATCTTTAAGTATCCAAAGGGTCAAAGTAACATTCTTTCGAAAACTGAAAAATTTGTTAGAAATTGATTGGTTTACCACTGTTAAATAAGGGAGCTAGTTCATCGCCAGTAGGTTATTCGAGAAAGATGATCTCACGTCGATTAAACATCCACGAGATTCCTGGCGAGTACTCCTCGACCACTGTTAGTTGGTGACTATCTTGTTACTGCTGCAGCCGCCTCTATGTAGCTGTGCTACTGCGCCTGACGTTCAGTACTGTACAAGACAATGCTTTCGTCACGTGCCCGTCTCGCTTGATTCAATCATCTATGGCAGTTTCCCATGCTGTGCTTAGCCGTCGTCCGTATTGACTACTACATATTTTTATGTCGATTATTTATTTTACAGAGCTATCCCAGAAACCATTCACCTCTTAAGAATACATGTTTAACTGAGTATCATCTGATGTTCGTTTTTCACGGGGTGTTCTGCGGCCGACGATTTGTCAGGATTCTGTAGGCGGAATCACCTTCGCGTTCTATACGACGCTGTGTAATATTGCGCATAATCTGTCCGAAGTAGTAATTGTCCTCAACCATACGATATTTTGTATTTACTTAGAGTTCTGAGGCCTACCATAACTTTTCACAAGCCTGATAAGTTGTAAAATTTTACACTTATTCACCTCCAAGAAGATTATGCAGGTCAACAAAATTTAATGTTCAACCCCTGCTAAATTTAGTTTCTCTCTTTTACTCGTTTTACTGAAGTTTTCTCGCTAGGAAAAGAGTTTTTATAACAAATAATATGAGGCGCACGTTTATTTTAAGCAATTACTTTCCTGACGAACTGAAAAATAGTACGAGGTTAAATCATCACTAGCCTACAACAAAATTTTGGATGTAGATACTATGGCTTCAATAGTCCAAAAACTGACACTGGACACACACAAATAGCGTTGAACACAATGATTAGCAAAAACTTAATGGACTCAAGATGTGGCATAATCTGGTAGATCCTTAACAGGAGCTTGTGTCGAGCGATTTGTATTTTTGTATTTTAGACTATCATTGTCGATAAATGTTTCATCAATATTTAATTCGAGAATGTACATCCAGAAAACGTCACTTTATAGAAAAGATAATTAGGGTACTAAAAGACCCTACACACCTTTACTCTATTGTAAATGTAGTGCACTTTTATCGCCTTTTTTACGAGCGGATGTTCGCGCCTTCTAAACGGCGTCACGTTGGTAAACCTATGATGGCTTTTGTAGCGTCGAGCCATGTATTCGCAAAGCATAATAAAATTTAGTCTTTGAGAACTTTTTAGACGTAAACTAAACTCTCTTACAATTGCTAACCAATTCTAAAACCTTTTGAATATTACTTAGGTTATCGTACTTATTAGAGAGCTTTTAGTGAAAAATTAGGGCGTCCTTCTATCTAGAATGGAACACTTCACTTCATCACTTATCTTTAATTATCGTTTTATCACTATTCCAGGAACTAATACCAACACACCATGACACTTTTGCTTCTTAAAATAAAATAATTTAATCTTCTAATACTGGTCGACAATTCTGAAGCGACGAATTTTGAAGAAGCTTATCTCGATCAAATTTTAAACAGTTAATTAGTTTATCTTCCAGTAAATGTAGTTTTAGCTTTTTGCATCAGAATGAAACTCACGAGATCTTTAACTATTTCTTGTTTCAACCATCACTTTACGAAAGTTTTCTAATAAAAATGAAGCAAGTAGAATTTTCTTTAGTCTTTCGAAACTAAGTAAGAGAATGTAATAATGTCCTGTTACAATGCGACCATTAAGTTGTAATGCTCCATTTTCTTACGTAAGTGAATCACACAGACATAGATCTAAATTCAATTACTTTTCCACATCGCGAATAATGATTTCAGAGATATCGTGTAAGCAAAGTAAGTATGAGCTACTTTAAATAAGAAGATAAAACTTTGGGGAATTTTGTATTACTGTATTACTCCGAAGCATAGTCACCACAGTTTCTGTTAACAAGAGTCAGGCTTTCTGTTACATTAACAATTACGAGACAAACTGACAGTAACGTGCCTTGTCAGAAGCAGTGCAGATGAAGAAAGTTGCTAAATTGCTTCCACAGTATCTTCACGTCCCTTGTTGTTTAGAGAGACTACACACGCACTGTTGTCAGCTTTTTGGAACCCTTCTCGCAGCACCATTGTTTTGTCTGGAGATATTTTACTTCCATGGATACAGTTTAGCTAAGACGACTTATTACTGCAAAAGTATTAATTGTTGCCGTGCTCCATACATTGCTCCAATTTTAGCACAGAATAAATTACTAAAGGTCGCGACATTAGATGGCCCCAACGAGCACTAGCTGGCTGGTTGTTTCCTCTTGAGTCAGTCTGCCGTACTACTCCCTTCAAAGAAACGACGTTCCAGAACGCAAACGAGAAGGCCACCAGCTAGTCCTATAGCGACGATGTAAAAAAAAAAAAGTTGAAATGTGTGTGAAATCTTATGGGACTTAACTGCGGAGATCATCAGTTTCTAAGCTTGCACACTACTTAACCTAAATTATCCTAAGGCCAAACACACACACACACCCATGCCCGAGGGAGGACTCTAACCTCAGCCGGGACCAGCCGCACAGTCCCTGACTGCAGCGCGTTACACCGCTCGGCAAATCCCGCGCGGCCCGACGATGTCCTCTGGGTCAGTGCGGTGCGTACTTTTCCCGTAGAGGAGGCGTTCCAGAAAAGGAATCGACCAGGAAAAGAGGCCTAATGGCTTTCCAGTTTCATTAGCTGAATAACATTTATTTGAATGGTCAGTAAGGAACCAGATTTCAAAAATGCGATTGTTTTAAACGTATTAGTTAATAGCAGTAAATTAAGGTACAAATATTCTGCTGCTAATCACAGTATACTTTTGCGATGATTGTATAACATGTATCTCCTTATATTGACACTTCAATAATCATTAAAAAGTTATATTTGATGCTGACAGCACGATGGGGAAATGTGAATGTAATGCTGAACTATTAAAATACCACAAATTTCAAAAGTTCGCTTGCTGTCAACTAGATCTCAATGATGAAGTTGGTGAGAGCTGAAAATTATCAATTGAACATAAGCATGTGATTTCTACGGTGTCGCAGCTTAAGAGTGTGAAGCGGAGTACCGTTACAGTTCTACCTCCCTTGAGCCATCTTGTTTATCTATAGTATGTGATGAAGAGTCGGTCAATAGGTGTAGTGCACCGTCTTTGTAAGGCATTACTGTCACAATCTTCTGTTTGAGGTTCCTTTCTCTTCCTCATACAGACACTCAGTGATTGCTACAAGCCGTTGTATGGTGTAATGATACCATTCCATTACTCACTTGTATTCTTGTCTACGCGAAACTCTTCAGTTTTCTCATTCAGGCGTGGGCCTTTCAGATACCTGCAGCTAATTCTGTTACGTAGGTCCCTAGGATAATGGTAATGAAATATAATCTAGAAACTTCCTGGCAGATTAAAACTGCGTCCCGGGACCTTTGCCTTTCGCGGGCAAGTGCTCTTCCAACTGAGCTACCCAAGCACGACTCACGCCCCGTCCTCACAGCTTTTCTTTTGTCAGTATCTCGTCTCCTAGCTGGAAATATAATCTTCTTCGATCCGTTGATGCTGAGGTAATTAGGCTAGGAAATGAGACAATGAAACCAATAGATGAGTTCTTTTACATTTGTCGTAAAGTAAATGGTGACGCATAAAGTAGAGAGGTTATATATAACATGCAGACTAAAAACAGAAAGAAAAGCATTTACAAAGCAGAAATTTGTTGCACAAAATATTCATTTGAATGTTAGAAAGTAATTTCTGAAGATATTTGGTGTGTAGCCTTGTTCGAAAATTAAACAGGAATGATAAACTGTACAGGTAAAGAGAAAATATAATCTTTGAAATGTTGTCCTTTAGGAGTATGCAGCCATGGTCAAGGGATAGTGTCTTTAATTAGTGGTCAAAACGTCCTTTATCCTGATTCGAACGACGCCATTGCTTAAATTTGTAAGAAAAGTCTTCAGCAATGGCGAGCGATGGCTTCCGACGATCTTTCAAAGATGGCACAGGAGTTTACAGAGCTTCAGAGCACATCTTTCACCCTTGGGGTGGGAAACCGCCCTAAAAACAGAAGACTCATCAATGATCAACGGCATGAGGATGCAGAAGACAGTGGAAACCACTTCAGTAAAGACACATAATATGTACCCACATGACGAGGCCTCTAATTGAAAAAAAGTATCACGATGATCTGTCCGCTGGCAAAAGATTCCGGAGTAGTTCCCATTCGGATCTCTGGGAGAGAACTGCCAAAGGAGAGGTGACAATCAGAAATGGATTGAATAACTAAAGAAAGGATAACGTTGTAGGAGTCTCGGCGTGGAATGTCAGAAGTTTTAACGTGGTAGGGAAGTTGGAAAATCTGAAAATGGAAATGCTGAGGCTCGGTCTAGATGCAGTGTGGGTCAGTGAGATGAAATGGAAGGAAGACAAGGATTTCTGGTGAGATGGGTATGGTATAACGCGAGTAGGATTTTTTACAATTAGGAAGGTAGGGCAGAGAGTGAGTAACTTTGAACGGTTTAGCGATATGTTTGTTCTCTTCAGAATCGACAGCGAGGCGATATCGGCAACGGTACACCAAGCATACATGTCAACGTTGCAAGCCGAAGATGAAGAAACAGAGAAAGTACACGAGGCCGTTGAAGGGATAATTGAGTACGTAAAGGAAGATGAATATCTAATAGTAGATGAAAATCTAATAGTCGTGGAGATTGGAAAGTGGATATAGGAGAAGGAGGAAAATAATTGTTACGACATACTATACGTTTGGTGCTAGGAATAAGAGAGTGGAAAACTAAATAAGCTCTTCAATAAATTCAAACTAGTAATAGCAAATAATCTGTTCAAAAATCACAAGACGATGAGTTATATTTGGGAAAGGCTGGGAGAGACAGGAAGATTTCAGTTAGCTTACATCATGGTAAGGCAGAGATCTCGAAATGAGATACTGGATTGCAAGGTGGACCCAGGAGCGGATATAGACAAAAATCACAATTTAATAGCGATGAAGAGCAGGCTAAAGTTTAAGAAACTAGTAAACAACAACCACTGCACAAAGAAGTGGGTTACAGAAGTACGAAGAAACGAAATTCTCCAATCCTATACACATTGTGATAAGGAGTCACATAAGGTGGAAAGAGAAACATACGTATAAAGAATGTAACTGCGAATAAACCATGGGTAACAGAAGAAATATTTTAGTTGATCGAAGAAACAATGAAGTACTAAATGTTCATGGAAATACAGGAATACAGAAATGAAAGTCACTTACGAATGAAATAAACAGATAGTGCAGAGAAGCTAAGGCGAGATGGCTCTATGAGAAACGTGAAGAAATGGAAGAAGAGATGACTCTCGGAAGGACCGAATAAGTATACAAAAAAGTCGAAGCAACGTTCGGTGAAATTAAAAGCAAGGGTAGTAGCATTAAAAGTGCAATGGGAATTCCTCTGTTAAATACAAAAGAGAGGGTAGGTGTAAAGAGTACATTGATGCCCTCTCTGTGGGGGAAAGACTTACTAGATCAAGTGACGCAAGACGAAACAGGAGTGGATCTAGAAGATAGAGGATCCAGTAGCAGAATTAGAATTTAGTATCGAGAATGAGGCAGAAAGGACCGATAACAGTCCATCAAAATTTCTTAAATCATTAGGGCAACTGGCAAAAAAAACCTGACTATTCACGTTAGTGTGTAGAATGTATGATAATGCCAGGGTATTACCTGTGAAACGTCCCCTTCGAAAAATTTATACACGACTGTGCTTAAACTGACACGCAATATTTTTAGCGCAACGCAATCTGACTTCCAAAAATGCCTACGAAAGAATGGCCCTGACTAACATTAACCTATACGTTTCACAAATCACTTACCTCACAAAAATCTTCGTTACTCAAGCTACTGCAATACGGCGAGCACCACTACTGCCAGCTAAATAAAAGATTCAAACTACAGAAGGCACTAACTACTGATAGGCTCAGTTAGCAAATGAAAGATTTTAATAGAGAACAAACAATGTATTTACCTTAATAGTCATAATATATATAGCAGTTCATGACACCAATTCTTACAAATTTCAAAACACCGCCATCTCTCTCCCCACGTCCACCACTGCTGGCGGCTCACCTCCAACTGCGCAACGCTACGCGCTGCTAACAGCCAACTGCCAAACACTATAATGGCAGACAACAATGCAAACCAGCCACAGTCTGCACACGGCACAGCCAGTGATTTTCATACAGAGCGCTACGTGGCGGCGGCGTTACCATTAAAAAAACTCTCACAGTCCATACAGACAGTCCTGATAATTCATCACAGTAAAATTGCAGTGTTTTTCTCAAAGTCTGAGCAATATAAGAAAATGCACACAGAAGTAGTCGACTTCCATGCAGTCTTGAAGAAGTAGTGTTGTCCTTCCAACGGAAAGACAGTGCTGACTCTTGACATGCAGACAGATAATGGGCCACAACAGAGAAAACACACAGCAGAGTCAGTCGAAGTTTTGAAGAATATTGGTAGGTAGGTCATCACAGTGCAGACCCACTGTAGTCCTGGTAGAGATTACGGTATTGGTGGGCCACCAGAGGTGCAGACCCATTGCAGTCCTTGTAGAAATAATGGTATTGGTGGGTCATCAAAGGTGTAGACCCACGGTAGTCCTTGTAGAGATGGCCAGCAGCCACTGTTTGACTGTGCAGGCGTGCAATCACCATTGAAGAGTCTTGCGGATAATATAACAAGTCCATAACCACCACTTGTGCACTCAGAAAAATTGTTTTTGAAATGTCCTTAGAACCAGCAATGCTGTTATCCAGTCCCTTACTGAGTTATTAACACATGTGCAAACACTATCAGTCCCTACTTCTCACATATTGTCCATATACTATGACCAACAGAAACATGTGCAGTGGAATGTAATTTACAAGTTACTTAATTTGATGAACTGGTGTCAATTACAATTTTATAACATAAGAATACAATAACAAAGGTACAAATACATCTTTAAAGAACATAACAATACAGATAACATTTGCAGTAGTACAGGCTTTACAAAAGAATCGAAATAGCAAATACATCAGCGTTACAAAAATTACGACATAAATACATACATAAAAGATCAGAATAACTTTTGAAACATCAACTTCACACATGAGCATTAGAACAAAACAGAATAAATAATGTTTAAACATCTTTACTAAGTAAATAACATGTTATTCATGCAAATTGTATTTGAGGATAACAGTATTCCTCATCATAGTGAATGAGGCTTAGTATTAGAAGAGAAAAAAATTCTATGAAACATACCACAGAGACAGGAAGAAAATAAATACACAAGGGTACAGAAACACATAACGGAATAACAGAAAGGGAAAGGCCAGGGTTTTTTATTTACTGCAGTATCTTGCAAACAAAACTTTCTTTACTTCTTGGAGATCTCCCTTCGTTCTTCATTATTTCAAAAAGTGCTATTTATACCTGCTTTCTGTACCTCTTTCGTAAAACTTCTCAATGCATTTCTTCCAATTCATCATAGTTAGTTTCTTACATAGTCTACCCCCTCTTAAGCTAACTTAAATCTACTGAGCTCAGATGCTAAACTAAAGGACGAGGCAATGCAGCAGATCAAAACAATTAAAACAAACAGCAATGAAAAAAAAGGTGCAGGTAAGCAAAGCAAGCTGCAATAAATGTAATAACTTATATCTAAACATGACAAACCCACAAGCAGAAAAAATTGTACGTTGAAGACAACAACGCAGATAAGGGAAATGTATATTCACATCTTAATGTCTATGTAATTAAAATGGTGCACCACTACTTATTCAATGAAATAAATTACCAAGTACTTGGAAAGAAAATTATGTATACAGTTCCTGTGAAGGGAAATGTCTTTCTTGCTCCCTCATTTTTTTTTGGAAGTATATCATATTATTATTATATACTGGATCTGTAGACAGAAAATATTTATATTAGTACATCTATAAAATTTTATTATAACCAATGTTGCAGTGCAGCTAGAAACTAGATATTAAACAAAATGAGTAAATAAATGCATAAAGCAAGCCATATGGCATTTCTCTCAACTAGCAGGACAATAGCCATGAAATGTTTCATCGTTTCATGAGGCATTTTAGTGAATATCATAAATTAAGAGCTCCACAGTCTAATCATATGTTTTCAAGTTTGGGCGTGTCGTATTTGCGACTCTTTCTACAAAGGAATGTCAATAGCGAGGTTAATGGCCTCCTTTTTTCTCCACCTGTGCCTCTGAAAGGCACACACTAATGACTTTTTCTCAAGGCGGCTGCCACACCTGGCCGCTCACAACGCATTACGTCATGGTCACTTACCTTTCGTACCGAAATATTTACGACAGCAGTTTCCGCTACAGTGACAGTCTCATACAAAAATATTTTCACAGGTTGAGAATTGGCGTTACAAATTTATAGAAAATAAAATCCTATAAATATAACAGTGTCCACAAAAGTTCCGTCGCCATTGTAATACATTCACGCATTTACATACATTTCATAACTCTTAAAGTACGATTCTTGGTTTCCAACAACCTTTTTCACAAATCAGAGTCCCTAACCACTACTCATTATTCCTTACCTTATTACACATATACATATTCGTCGACATGTCTTCAATATTTCATCATAACAGATACATAGCATAACCAAATAACTCACATAGCATCAGCTTAAACATACCTCAGCAGCAAAATTCACATCGTCGTCGTAATAATATCATAACACCTCAGTCAAATCTCAAAAACGTCATAGCTTTCTGCCAATAATATCAAAAACTAAAAAAATTCTCTGCTCATGTCAAAAGTGTCATCTACCTCAAACGTACTTTAAAAATCATGGTCCCGTACCAAACACATCATTCAAAGATTTCATAGTATCACAATGGTTCTGAAAAAATATGAACAGTTCACAAAGTACAGATGAAATACAATTTCATAAGTGTGAAGTTATCCAACGGTGCAATTATGTAAACATCTGGCACTGATGTAGTACAATAAATGTTTGTTTCTCTCAGTTAAATGATCAGATAGCTGTGTAATTTATGTGTTAGAGAAATATGGTACCGATGTGTAAAGTTGTATAAGCAAATACCGTATTAGCTAGGGCTCTTTGTGCTTGCCAGACACATGGTACACAAAGTAGGCGTGTACCCCCCTGAGAATTAATGTAATTATATCCTCAGGTGTTACAGATTACAGCAATGGAATGAAATGTGACTTCGTAGGCTTTCCCGGCGTAATAAGTCTTGAAAATCTCTTCGGGTTTGCTGCCGGATCCTAAAATCAACTTGACTCGATATTTCGGCGATCCAACTGGTCGCCATCTTCAGGAGAATGCTGCTTGCTGATGAGTCACGCTGAGAACTAACGCCTGGCTGCAAAACGACGTCTTATATAGCCCACCGTGCAGTACATGGCGCGTGCGCCGCCCGTGACAGTTGCTGCCCTCCAAGACAGGGAAGGGGCGCCGCCCCTGGTAGAACTTTGCGACAACGATATATCGCACTCATGGTCGCACCGAAGAACGTTCAATTTTGATGCGGGATAGTACTGGATTCCACGTCCTGCTAAGAGGAAACCCATTGTCTCTATTGATTAAATTATCCGCCAACCTAATTTCAATTGCCTCTTTATAAACACTATTCCAAAAACTGGAAATGTTGGCAACTACCACCGTTTCGTCATATTTCATGCCGTGTCCCTCATTTAAACAGTGTTCTGCTACTGTCGATTTTTCCGGCTGTTGTAGCCTCGTATGGCGTCGGTGTTCCACACACCTGTCATGAACTGTGCGAATCGAACGACCAATGTAAGTTTTCCCACACTGACATGGAATTTTGTATACACCGCGTTTCCTAAGCCCCAGATCATCTTTTACAGAGCCAAGTAGTGCCCTAATCTAAGAAGGCGGTCGGAACACACTTTTGATGTTAAAATTCCTTAAAATTCGTCCAATCTTAAACGATATACCTCCTGCATAGGGAAGAAAGGCCACCGATCCATGTTCCTCTTCATGCGCCTCCAGAGATGGTCCAAACTCCATAGCCCGACGAATCTGCTTCTCGGAGTATCCATTATCCTTAAAAACAGCCATCAAATGCGCAAGTTCTTGGGTTAAGCTGTCCGCGTCGGAAATGGCATATGCTCTCCGTACGAAAGTCCTGAGGACGCCACTGCGTTGGTAGGGTGGATGACAACTTGTAGAATGCAGATACCGATCTGTGTGCGTCGGCTTTCGGTGAACACTGTGTCCCAAAGTACCATCTGGTTTTTTATAAACCATAACGTCTAAAAATGGAAGCATCCCATCACTTTCGACCTCCATGGTAAATTTGATGCGGGGATGAAGACAGTTGAAATGGTCCAAAAATCTATTAAGAGAGTCACGTCCATGCGGCCAAACGAAAAACGTATCATCCACGTATCTCCAGAAGCACGCTGGTTGCAAAGCTGAAGTCTTTAGTGCCATATCCTCGAAGTCCTCCATAAATAAATTGGCGACTATAGGTGATAAAGGACTACCCATAGCCACTCCGTCATTCTGTTCAAAAAAGTTGCCGTTGAATCAAAAATATGTGGATGTCAGCACATGACGACAAAGCTTCACCAACTCTTCATCCAGTTTTTCACTAATCAAATTAAGCGACTCTTCTAGAGGAACTTGCGTAAACAGAGATACCACATCAAAACTCACTAATAGATCTGAAGGACTCAACTTCAAAGATTTCAATCGACTAATAAAATCCACCGAATTGGAAATATGGTGTTCACACTTGCCAACATATGGACGGGGAACAGATGATAAATACTTCGCCAGGTTATAAGTGGGTGCACCCAAATTACTAACAATTGGGCGTAGAGGAACATCTTCTTTATGAACCTTAGGCAGACCATACCATTTCAATGGAATGAAATGTATCACGGAAAACTTTCTTTGTAATTCAAATATGTTGAAAAATAAATAGTTTAATGCGTGTCCTGTAGCGCTAAATGTGCGTCTTGCTGTAAGACAATCTCTGTGGAAGTGTCGTAGTTATTGTCCTCCGAAAGCTAAGTTCTACAGAAGTCAATGTACTTATCTCATGATAAACAAAAGTGAAATGCTTTGCGTATAGATATCTTAGTTATTACGCTTATTGCCGTGATGAAGAAAGTACTGTGCTGTAACGTATTGTTGTGCTACGGAAAAGGCTGTCTCATTGCAGCTATACCACAAAAGTTACTACTAGAACATGTTTTCCTTTCCAGAAGAATTCAGAAAAACTGTGCAGATATAAAACAGAAACACTGCAAAAGCAACATTGTAAATTGTCACTCATTAGTTGCGTCGTGATAAAATCGTGTAGCTCTCAAATAAACCAAATACTAACTCATCTTTAATGTCACAAAAACTACTTGAAATAAGGAATGTCTTTTCAAGTAAACCAAAATGTTGCATTAAAGTCTCATTAGCAGTACTGGTAAATGTTCTAAGTGTGTGAGCCTTATGGTCGTTACGTAATCGTGCAACGAACAAGCAAGAGTACAAATAACAACACTGTGTCGTCTGTTCACTATAACAATGCATTCGTAATTTCTGTTTAAAAATATTCCCTAGGTTCTAGAATGGATAGTTAACTTCAAAACATTGTTGCATGTTGACAATTTCTTAAGTCTGACAAAGCATACTAGAAATGTGAAGTGAAAAGTTTAATGGCAAAGACAAAATTAAAAAGCAGATTATCTTTCAATAAACTGTTTTACATGTGAAATGTGGTGTAAACCTTTACTCTTCCTAGTACGCAGACTGTCAACTGAAAAGCAATTATCATGTGGTTACGTCGGTAAGGAAAACTGGAATTTTGCTCAAGGTTAGCTTATGTTATTTTTCTCTGAGCCAGCCGGCGCACGCGGCTGCCTGCGGTGCGAGTCATTGTCTGTTTCTTTGTTGGCGCGCGTCGTTAACGGGATTAGGAAACCTAACTTCTACAAATTCACCTTGCTGAGAGGGCCCTGCTCTGTTTGAATCCCGCCAGTTCTGATGCAATTCAGGTCTATCGTTACGATCATATCGTCTGTCGTCATGTCGGTAATTTCTGTAACTAATTTCTTGTCGGTTAAGTGGTGGAGAATTTCTCCCTGAATCGTAACTGCGCGCTGGACCGTTGCGTCTGAAGTTATTCCGTCTCCCTTGGTAATAATTATTTTGGATCCCGTATTGTCTGTTTCTGTGATTGTCTCTGTGATAGTCATTACCGCGGAGAGTTGACCTTTCCCTGTAATTATTACTACTCTGCCAACGGTTGTCATACGGGTGGTGTCTGTTTTGGTCACGATTTGTATTGTGAGAATAGCCTTGTCGTGTCCAGTTATTATTTCTTTCATCGCGGAATTGCGACGGATGTGACCTGTAATTGTTGTGTTCCTGTTTTCGCGTTCCGCGATTGTCAGTGTCAATTTCTAATTCTTGTAAGAGTCGCTGAAAAGCTTCAATATCGTCTTTGCAACAGCCTGCCAAAATAATATTTGGTGTTGTGTATTAATTTGATTCTGATTTTGTTTGAATTTCCTAATCTGTTCGCACTCTTCTGTATCATTCAGATCATCATCTACCTTTGTACATAAGTTAGTGAACTGATCTGAAAGTTCGGCTACTTTCTGCGATAGTGAACACATTTCCTCAGTGTGTTTTTCTGAACCAAGTTTCAGAGTGTCCATTTGTGTTGAAATCGAATCTACTGTGACCTTTAAGTTTTCCTGAGTTCTTGCAAGTTGCGTAACCGAATCGGTGGATGCAACTGAGTCCATTTTAGCTTGCAAGGTGTCGTGATTTTCACGAACAACAGTTTGCAATTCTTTTATGGCTGCTTCGTGATTCTGTAATGCGTTTTCATGCCGCGAAAAAATAGGTTGAAAATGCTCACAAATTTGTGTTTTTACGTCATTATAGATTTTTTGACATTTCGATTCAATGTTATGTAACTCAGTAGTTAAATCTTCACGTGTTTGTTCAAGTGTGGTGTCTAACTTCCGAAGATTTTGTTCCATTGTGTCTAACTTTTGAAGCTTTTGCTGTGGTTGTCTCAGATTTTGTTCCATTGTGTCTAACTTTTGAAGATTATGTTCCATTGTGTCTAACTTTTGAAGCTTTTGCTGTGTTTGTCTCTGATTTTGTTCCATTGTGTCTAACTTTTGAAGCTTTTGCTGTGTTTGTCTCTGATTTTGTTCCATTGTGTCTAACTTTTGAGGATTTTGTCCCATTTGTTTCTGATTTTGTTCTAGTGTTGTGTCTAACTTTTGTAGCCTTTGTCCCATTTGTTGCATTAACTGTAATAACAGTGCACTGGTGTCTGAAACATGTTCCTCAGTGCTTTTCGGCAGTGCATTTGAGCCGGCAGTATTCACATTTTGAAAAGCAGAAAATGTGTCTTGATTTATTTGAGAAAACGGTGAGGACGCAAAATCTGAATCTACAGTATTTGCAAGATTGTGTCCTGTCATTTTGGAATCCTGAGGCGAGCTGTTGCCGACCGATCGATCAATAATGCTTCCCTGTTCACTAATTGTTTCATTGCCTACACCATTATTTGCAACCCGCTCCATTTCCCTAAGCGCAATTACCAAATTACTACTTTGAACATTAGTTAATTCATTACATGGTGACGCTAACACACTGCTTTCGTCTTCACTGTCATTTCTCAATTTACTTTGGAGCCTAGTATTACGTTTTTAACACGCCATTATTGTCACAATTTTTCACACGACAACACAGAAAAACACAATTTGAAGAACAAAAACAAGAGAACACATTAATGTAGCACTGAAAATAATATCTAGTTAATTGCAAGCGCAGCTGCGAAATACTTCGTGCAAAACTACATGCATGCCACAACTATTTTACTGTACAACAATGAAAGACTGCAACTACAAAGGAAATTCTCTCTATGATTACGCGCTAGCAATAAACAAAAGCTACACTCATTACGCAAACTACAAGAAATAATCAGAAGATTCCAGTGAGGTATGCTCGGCTAAGGGTCGACATATGAAACGTCCCCTTAGAAAAATTATACAAGATTGTGCTTAAACTGACACACAATATTTTTAGCGCAACGCAATCTGACTTTCAAAAATCCCTACAAAAGAATGGCCCTGACTAACATTAACCTATACGTTTCACAAATCACTTACCTCACAAAAATCTTCGTTACTCAAGCTACTGCAATACGGCGAGCACCACTACTGCCAGCTAAATAAAAGATTCAAACTACAGAAGGCACTATCTACTGATAGGCATAGTTAGCAAATGAAAGATTTTAATAGAGAAAAAACAATGTATTTACCTCACTAGTCATAATATATATAGCAGTTCATGACACCAATTCTTACAAATTTCAAAACTCCGCCATCTCTCTCCCCACGTCCACCACTGCTGGCGGCTCACCTCCAACTGCGCAACGCTACGCGCTGCTAACAGCCAACTGCCCAACACTATAATGGCAGACAACAATGCAAACCAGCCGCAGTCTGCACACGGCACAGCCAGTGATTTTCATACAGAGCGCTACGTGGCGGCGGCGTTACCAATAAAAAAACCTAAACAGCCTACTTACACCTGAATTTTGCAGGAGTCGACAAGTGTGACCAGTATCGCGCAGTCAGCTTGACAGCTCAGACACCCAAGTTGCTGGAAATAACACCACCATGGAGAAGAAAATTGTTGCTCTATTAGAAGACATAAGTTTGGCTTTAGAAAAAGTAAGGGCATCAGAAAGGCAATTCTGATGTTGCTGTTGAAAATGAAAGCACACCTAAAGAACAATCAAGACACATTCACACGATCTATCGACCTGGAGTAAGCGTTCGACGTTGTCTAATGCTGCAAAATATTTGTTATTCTACTGTAGGGAAAAACGGATAAAACAAAATACACTCCTGGAAATTGAAATAAGAACACCGTGAATTCATTGTCCCAGGAATGGGAAACTTTATTGACACATTCCTGGGGTCAGATACATCACATGATCACACTGACAGAACCACAGGCACATAGACACAGGCAACAGAGCATGCACAATGTCGGCACTAGTACAGTGTATATCCACCTTTCGCAGCAATGCAGTCTGCTATTCTCCCATGGAGACGATCGTAGAGATGCTGGATGTAGTCCTGTGGAACGGCTTGCCATGCCATTTCCACCTGGCGCCTCAGTTGGATCAGCGTTCGTGCTGGACGTGCAGGCCGCGTGAGACGATGCTTCATCCAGTCCCAAACATGCTCAATGGGGGACAGATCCGGAGATCTTGCTGGCCAGGGTAGTTGACTTACACCTTCTAGAGCACGTTGGGTGGCACGGGATACTTGTGGACGTGCATTGTCCTGTTGGAACAGCAAGTTCCCTTGCCGGTCTAGGAATGGTAGAACGATGGTTTCGATGACGGTTTGGATGTACCGTGCACTATTCAGTGTCCCCTCGACGATCACCAGAGGTGTACGGCCAGTGTAGTAGATCGCTCCCCACACCATGATGCCGGGTGTTGGCCCTGTGTGCCTCGGTCGTATGCAGTCCTGATTGTGGTGCTCACCTGCACGGCGCCAAACTCGCATACGACCATCATTGGCACCAAGGCAGAAGCGACTCTCATCGCTGAAGACGACATGTCTCCATTCGTCCCTCCATTCACGCCTGTCGCGACACCACTGGAGGCGGGCTGCACGATGTTGGGGCGTGGGCGGAAGACGGCCTAATGGTGTGCGGGACCGTAGCCCAGCTTCATGGAGACGGTTTCGAATGGTCCTCGCCGATACTCCAGGAGCAACAGTGTCCCTAATTTGCTGGGAAGTTGCGGTGCCGTCCCCTACGGCACTGTGTAGGATCCTACGGTCTTGGCGTGCATCCGTGCGTCGCTGCGGTCCGTTCCCAGGTCGACCTGCACGTGCACCTTCCGCCGACCATTGGCGACAACATCGGTGTACCGTGGAGACCTCACGCCCCACGTGTTGAGTAATTCGGCGGTACGTCCATCCGGCCTCCCGCATGGCCACTATACGCCCTCGCTCAAAGTCCGTCAACTGCACATACGGTTCACGTCCACTCCGTCGCGGCATGCTACCAGTGTTAAAGATTGCGATGGAGCTCCGTATGCCACGGTAAACTGGCTGTCACTGACGGCGGCGGTGCACAAATGCTGTGCAGCTAGCGCCATTCGACGGCCAACACCGTGGTTCGTGGTGTGTCCGCTGTGCCGTGCGTGTGATCATTGCTTGTACAGTCCTCTCGCAGTGTCCGGAGCAAGTATGGTGGGTCTGACGCACCGGTGTCAATGTGTTCTTTTTTCCATTTCCAGGAGTGTATGTACAAGAGTCAAGAGGGAACAATAAGAGTGGAGAACCAAGAAGGAGTGCTCCCATTAAAAAGACTGTAACAGAAGGATGTAGGTTTTCCCCCCTTGTGTTCATTCTATACATTGAAGAAGCAATGACGGGACTAAAAGAAAGAGTCAACAATGGAATTAAAATTCGAGGTGAAAGAATATCAGTGATGATGTTTGCTCATGACACGTATCCTCAGAGAAAGTGAAAAAGTATTACGGTTTCTGCCGAATGGAATGAACTCTCTAAAGAGTACAGAATATGGATTGAGAGGAAATCGAAGGAAGACGAACGTAATGAGAAGTAGCACAAATGAGAACAGCGAGAAACTTAACATATGGACTTGTGAAACGAAGTAGATGACAAAAAAGGGCATTCCGACCAAGAGAAGTCTACTAGTATGAAACATAGGTCTTAATGCAAGGAAGGAATTTCTGAGAATGAAAGTTTTGAGCATGGCATGGTATGGTAGTAAATCATGGACTGTGGAAAAACCGGAACACAAGAGAATCGAAGCACTTGAGATGGGTGCTACAGAAGAATGTTGAAAATGAAGTGGACTGATAATGTAATGAAGAACCTGAGAGAAAAGGAAGATAGGGAAAAGAGTGAGAAGAATAAGGGTAGCACAGTATGTCATCTGTTAAGACATCATGGAGTAACTTCCATGGTACTAGAGCGAACTGGAGAGGGGAATGCTTAATATTTTATGCGCAGACCACATAGCTAACGAGGAGATATTGAACCTAAAAGTAAAAAAAAATAATTTGGGGCATGATGTGACTAAAAGTTAGGATCTGTTACCAAGACAAATCCTGGGGCATCACGGAATCGACAACTTGGTAATGGAAGGAAGTTTTTGGGTGTGTGTGTGTGTGGGGGGGGGGGGGGGGGGGTCATAATTTTTGAGAAAGACCAAGGCTTGACTACAGTAACAACGTCGAAGTGAGTATAGCTTGCAATACGTACGCAGAGATGAAGATATTTGCTCATGACAAACTAGTTTGGAGGTCTGCACCAAACCAGTCTTCTGACAGAAGAACACAACATTACTGTACAACATTACTGTACGGTAAAAATTCACTGGGCTTGCACATTTGGCACTCTTTTGTGTACATACGATGTCTTGAAATTATTCCCTCCGTCAAGTTTCATCTGCTTAAGTGTGTTGTAGATCATGCAAAAGTATTTTGTTTCTACCGTGCATTGATCATTTAGGCGAAGGACTGAGTAGCAACACCAGCCCTCATCTCAATAAGAGCTATTACTTTATACAGCTAAAAGTTATGAAGCCAGTGAAACTATTTATTACTGAATAATGTGAAACCGAAAATATTTATTGTTATGTCAAGATTAATCTTTTCTAAAGAGTTCGCCAACACAGCTACGTGTCATAGCTGCACATTTAAAAGGCTAAGTCACAGGAATCTGCAAAGTATTTACTCTGAAGCAGCGGAGTCGACAGATCGCTCCAGGAAACAGTGGTGGAGCTTCAGCACGTATTTCACCAAGTGGGAACTATGATCCCTATAGTAATATTAAGAAATAAAAAGTCGTCTTTGCGGCAACTGATAACACATTTTTCACTTTACTTGGCACTTTAAGATTTCGTAGCGTAGTAGTCGGGAAATGAAGGTCTGCTCCTGTTATCAGTTTAAGCACACGGTAATTGAAGAACAAGCTGCCTCACAAGTGCTGAAACATGAAAGCAGTGTACCCTGTTTGCGTCGCTGTGTTACGCAGCCTGTACTCTGCTGACCGTAGGGATGAACGACAGAGGCCACTAATTACAGGGAAGAGCCGCACGGCGACGGAGAGACCGTTACATCAAAGGGAGCAACACCTGTTTGAAAGCGATTACCGGTAAACTGCAGACCCAACGCACACTTTCAGACGTTCTGATAAGAAACAAAAAAATAAATTTTGAGCGTATTATCTTGTTTAAAAATGCGTCACTAAAGCAACACTTTCTGAAATAACTCTCATTTATGTTATTGGTTTAAAGAAACTCTTCAAACTACCAGAATGTCTCAAATATTTGTTGTTCATTCTAATACAACTACTATTAAGGATTAATAAGTTGCTCCACTATGTCATACAGATTTGGATATGCTAATTAAATGTTTATAAGTATAAATGTGTGGAGATATTTCGAACATTTTTTTCTGCAGGACTTCTTGCCACATATTGCAGTAACTGCTTGAAAAATACAACTTCAAGCATATTGATAACAACACAATCAATTAATAATTTTATAAATGAAAACAAACGTGACACAGATGTAATATATGTGTTATTCATTTCAAAAACCGTCCGCAGCTCGTGGTCTTGCGTTATCACTTCCCGCGCACGGGGTCCCGGGTTCGATTCCCGGCGGGATCAGGGATTTTTACTGCCTCGAGATGAAAGGGTCTTGTGTATTTTTCATCATCATTTCATCCTCATTCACTCGCAAGTCGCCGTAGTGGCGTTAAAGAACTTGTGGAGCGGCGGCCGAACCGCCCCGCGAGGGGTCTCCCGGCCACTAATGACATACGCTCATTATTCATTTCATAAACCGGTTTTGGGCTGTTAAGCCACCTTCAGGTACAAAGACTGTAAGGTGGCAGAATGGATGGTCAACTTCACACCTTACATAAGGGTTTCATACATCGTAACTTACTGCAGTGGTAATGAGCATTTTGCCTGTTGAGCCGTGCGTGGCTCGTGTTTCTGCCATCATGTATTTTACACCCTGTTTTTAACGTAATTCCATCTCACTACGTTAATTTAAATTACTACTGTCACTGAGTTGCTGCTTTGCCTGACCGTCAGCGGCGTTAGCAGCGGGTATCGATATGTTCCCTCTCGTAGTAGCTTTGCTCGACTGCTGTAACTTCACGCTAGTTGTGTGTCGAAGATACACTCCTGGAAATGGAGAAAAGAACACATTGACACCGGTGTGTCAGACCCACCATACTTGCTCCGGACACTGCGAGAGGGCTGTACAAGCAATGATAACACGCACGGCACAGCGGACACACCAGGAACCGTGGTGTTGGCCGTCGAATGGCGCTAGCTGCGCAGAATTTGTGCACCGCCGCCGTCAGTGTCAGCCAGTTTGCCGTGGCATACGGAGCTCCATCGCAGTCTTTAACACTGGTAGCATGCCGCGACAGAGTGGACGTGAACCGTATGTGCAGTTGACGGACTTTGAGCGAGGGTGTATAGTGGGCATGCGGGAGGCCGGGTGGACGTACCGCCGAATTGCTCAACACGTGGGGCGTGAGGTCTCCACAGAACATCGATGTTGTCGCCAGTGGTCCGCGGAAGGTGCACGTGCCCGTCGACCTGGGACCGGACCGCAGCGACGCACGGATGCACGCCAAGACCGTAGGATCCCACACAGTGCCGTAGGGGACGGCACCGCAACTTCCCAGCAAATTAGGGACACTGTTGCTCCTGGGGTATCGGCGAGGACCATTCGCAACCGTCTCCATGAAGTTGGGCTACGGTCCCGCACACCGTTAGGCCGTCTTCCGCTCACGCCCCAACATCGTGCAGCCCGCCTCCAGTGGTGTCGCGACAGGCGTGAATGGAGGGATGAATGGAGACGTGTCGTCTTCAGCGATGAGAGTCGCTTCTGCCTTGGTGCCAATGATGGTCGTATGCGTGTTTGGCGCCGTGCAGGTGAGCGCCACAATCAGGACTGCATACGACTGAGGCACACAGGGCCAACACCCGGCATCATGGTGTGGGGAGCGATCTCCTACACTGGCCGTACCCCTCTGGTGATCGTCGAGGGGACACTGAATAGTGCACGGTACATCCAACCCATCGTTCTACCATTCCTAGACCGGCAAGGGAACTTGCTGTTCCAACAGGACAATGTACGTCCGCATGTATCCCGTGCCACCCAACGTGCTCTAGAAGGTGTAATTCAACTACCGTGGCCAGCAAAATCTCCGGATGTGTCCCCCATTGAGCATGTTTGGGACTGGATGAAGCGTCGTCTCACGCGGTCTGCACGTCCAGTACGAACGCTGGTCCAACTGAGGCGCCAGGTGGAAATGGCATGGCAAGCCGTTCCACAGGACTACATCCAGCATCTCTACGATCGTCTCCATGGGAGAATAGCAGCCTGCATTGCTGCGAAAGGTGGATATACACTGTACTAGTGCCGACATTGTGCATCCTCTGTTGCCTGTGCCTATGTGCCTGTGGTTCTGTCAGTGTGATCATATGATGAATCTGACCCCAGGAATGTGTCAATAAAGTTTCCCCTTCCTGGGACAATGAATTCACGTGTTCTTATTTCTATTTCCAGGAGTGTAGTTGGTCGCAGCTTGTGTTACGAGTTCGGATTGTCCGTTCGTGTCGGGATTTCGGGTTGCGAGTTACGGTCTGCCAGTTGGTTGGAACGCGTCTTGAGCTCAGTCCGGACTTGCCAGTTGGTGAGTGTCAGTGTGGCACTAGGGCAGTCGGATTGGAGCAGCAGTGAGGTTTGCATTGACATGGCTCGCCCGACCATTTCCGCCATGCATTACTAACGCCAGGCCACGGTCTTGGTGGATCGTCGGTCGATCGCCCTACCGGACAATGCGTTTGGGCTCGCTGATCGTTCATAAGTCGGCTGTGTGTGTGTGCATCGACTCCCGATTTGTCTTCGTGTGTTCTTAGTCACTGTTGCGTATCGTTCAAGTTTTCGTGCAAGTGTTTGTCATGTTGTGTGCGTAGTTGGCATGATTTCCTTTGACCACTTCTTATACAAACACTGGTAGCAGTTACCTCTGTAAAATATCTGGGAGTATGCGTGCGGAACGATTTGAAGTGGATGATCATATAAAATTTATTGTTGGTAAGGCGGGTAACAGGTTGAGATTCATTGGAGAGTCCTTAGAAAATGTAGTCCATCAACAAAGGAGGTGGCTCACAAAACACTCGTTCAACCTATACATAAGTATTGCTCATCAGTGTGGGAACCGTACCAGATGAGGTTGACAGAGGAGATGGAGAAGATCCAAAGAAGAGCTGCGCGTTTCGTCACAGGATTATTTGGTAAGCATAATAGTGTTACGGAGATGTTTAGCAAACTCCAGTGGCAGATTGTAGCGTGCACGGAGGCTTTCCGGCATTCGTTATTCCCGAGAACCATACGCGACTGGAACAGGAAAGGGAGGTAATGACAGTGGCACGTAAAATGCCCTCCGACACACATCGTTGGGTGGCTTGTGGAGTATCAATGTAGATGTAGATGTAGACCACGGCATCTCAGCCTGGAAATGATAAGGAATTAAGTATAGTTGGGCTCACCACCTGTCTCACCTAAGTGAACGAGGGCAACTTGACTTCCCTGGAGGCCTTCTGAGTGCCACCGGTGTTTAATTATCTTTTGTCAGCTATTTTAAATTTTTGGCTTCTGTTTGTTTGTTTTGTTTCTTAAAATTTTGAAAAATTAATTTTTATAGTTATCTTTCAAGCTTAAACACTGTGACCTTCTGCCCTTAAAGATTATGGTAATATATTTTGAAATTTGAAGTTTAATTGTGGCCCTCTGCCATTGGTATTGCACCTCGCATATGTTGCTTTCTTAAATTATTTTATTGCTCTCTTTATTGGAGTTTTATCATGTTGATTTTTAAGATTTCTTGTTGTTAAACATGCTGGCCTTCTGCCTTTAAAAGTCTTTGCTAATTTATTCTGAAGTTTTGAAACTTAATTGTGGCCCTCAGCCATCTGAGTTGCACCTTGCCTATGTTGCCTTTTGGGTTTTTAATTATTTTATTGCTATCTTAATTGAATTTTGATTGTTTTAAGTTTTCTTGTTGGCCTTCTATTTTTAAAGGTTATGGTAATATATTCTAAAATTTTGGAAATTAATTGTAGCCCTCAGCCATTTGTATTGGACTTTGGGTGTGTTGTTTTTGAATTATTTTATTGCTACCTTCATTGGATTTTTATCTTGCTAATATTTCTTGTGAAGGCCTTCAGCCATGAAGGAGTTGCTAAAGTACAATAAATGACAATTAGAACCTGAAACCGACTTCAACTCTTGGCCCTTTCCATAAATCCTATTACCTGTTCTGCCCAGTGGGTCTAACGGACGTCCCACCTGTAAGTATGTAATGCAAGAGGGATGACAGTCAATCGACGGTGTTAACACACCACTCCTATTTAATGCATTTCAATGAGCAGAAGGTGAAACAAGCAGCGAGAAGAAACGTTTTGTATGGCAGTCAGAGCGGACAGACACAGAGGTTACACCTCAGGAGGCACAGCAGAAAGCTCTTAAGGGCGAGCGTCCTGCAGTGAGAGCCAGCGACTGTACAGGTGACTCATACTGCAGGACGAGTAATGGACCACCAGAAGTAGGACAGAAGGAAGCTTTAGAAAATTACGTGTTGGAATTCCAGGTGGATGAAAACAAAACCAGTTACGCCTTCGATCACGTAATCTTCAAGTGGTACACAAGTGATAGACATATGTAACTTTTTAGGTGTCTGGAGCAGGCACAAAACGTCCAATTGGCGGAAACGCACCGAGAAGGAGTAAAGTGCCGAGATATTGATACAATTTAATGGTAGAACCCTTGCAATTGGTAGAGAGAGTTTCCACAAAATAAGAGGGAATTTTGGGGGACTCTTCCCTGAAGTGGTGTCAAGTGCAGAAGAGAGAGCATAATGCTCTGTACGGCGCAGAGGAGAAATTTGTGTGAACACTGCGTTCACAGTGGCTGACCTCCAGCTACAAATTAGTTGTAGCCTCGTTGAGCTCCAACTGTGGAGAAACGAACCAGCCAGTTAGTTAACTGTTCTTGTGTGAACTGAGAGGCCATTATAATATACCTGCTGCTCCAGCCATGAGCGTATATATCGCCATAGTCTGAGACTAGGGATGAGTTCATTTTTTCTTGCATATCGAGAAACACAGGTAGAGTTTCAGCTGGAAAATTCAGCAAAGGCTTACTAAGATTTCACAGTAGTTTCAGTGGGTGAGAGCAGCCACACAGATGGCAACTCATCGCAGCTAAGGTAAACACCGCTTGCAGAGGTGTAAATTTGTTGGTTCACAGGCTTGCGTCCGCTGTAAACTCTAGGGACCTTGGGTAATCTTTTTCTCAACTTGTCACAAAACTTAACATCCACTCTACACTTGATTGTCATCCTAAAAGCAGTACCGAACTTTGAAAAGGAATAGGATGATTTATCGTAGTACTGGCCAACATCATAACGTAATCGTAAGGATAATGTTGTAAATAAACTTATAGTTAACATTAAATACTGTTGTGTTTAGGATTATTTAACTTCCTGTGAGAGAAAATTTAATACTGTTGTGTTTAGGATTAGTTCACTTTCAGAGAACCAGATACGTCATTTTGAGGACTGTCTTAACATTGTCACCCTGTAAACTGTGTAAAAGTGACAAGATTGCAATATTACACAATGTCATTACAGCTTACACAGTTGTGTTCTGTCATAGAACAAGAAACAACCTAACTATAACTTTACGTGATGGATACTCGTATGTGGTGCAGTGAAGTGTTTGGAGAATCAAAAATTTTCAACAAGTGCGTATACATACCTCCATTTCCAAAAATGAAAATTGTTAATGTGGCATTCAGGAATAAAAAGACAAGAATTATTTCAGTGAAATTAGGATGTAATTTTACTTAACTAAGATAAAGTATGTGACACCTTAATTAATGTACTACATAACAAATAATAACAATTGTTCTTAGGAGAAAATCAATTGAACAATAAACTCTGTGACGTGTTCCAAAGAAGCGACTCAACAAAATAATCCCATCTTTAATAGGTCCCGAATTACAGACAGATAAGGTATACTAGAGTTATTCAGCAGGTAACTGAATCAGCCGAGATTATACAAAGCAAAATTTTCTAACAGGACAGGAGAAATTATAGTAACAAAAATGGTTCAAATGGCTCTGAGCACTATGGGACTTAACATCTGAGGTCATCAGTCCCCTGGAACTTAGAACTACTTAAAGCTAACCTAACGACATCACACACATCCATGCCCGAGGCTGGATTCGAACCTGCGACCGTAGCAGTCGCGCGGTTCCGCACTGAAACGCCTAGAAGTGCTTGGCCACAAGGGCCGTCCAATTACAGTAAGTAAAATAAAGAAAAAATAGCGCATGTGAGTGAGAAGGATAATTTGTAACATGGGCTGTGTGGAACTAGTAGTAGTAACCAACATGACCTGTATGGGACTGATAGTAGTAACTACAGCTAAAATTGACGATTAAGGGAACTGTGCCTGGCCATTCAATGTTAACTTTGGGCAAATGTTCATATGTTAATTAATTTCATTTTATGGATGTGATATAATAATTCCTGTTGCACATTCTAACTAGGGCCTTCTTTCAGCAGGTTGACTGCAAAATTACAGTCTCCTTTTCTAACTTTACAGCTTCAATGGTGTTCCATCACGTGGGTGCATATAGCCCTGCCAGACGGGCCTACATAAAATTTACCACAATTACAAATGTTTTTGAATGCTCCACACTTCTCCGAAGCTAAAGCGCAGCTTTGCCATTGGGCAAAAGGTTCCCGACACATTTGTGCACGTAAAAGGATGGTTTAAAGTTGTTCGATGTAAGTTTTATGGCACATTCATTGAGAATTTTCCATTTATTGCGTTCTTGAGGTGGTAGGGTTTCTGCTTTTTGTGCATATGGTCACCAAATTAGGAGGGTAGCCATTGTTTGATACTATTTGTGTGACTGCATTTAATTTAATTTGGAAGTTTCTTCATTCATTGTCCCGCAGTTAGCGCAGGGTCGGCACTGTTACAATCGGATTTAGCATGGTTAATTCAAAGTGGTGGCCGGATGCCCTTCCTGCCGCCACCCCATACCCTCGGGATGGAATCAGTGTAGCCCCGCTGTCTGCGTCTAATGGAAGTCATGAATTATTGCGAATGGGTTCAAGATGTCTGTGATTCGTGTAACTGAAGCCAGACGTGGGAACCAGCCTGGTATTCATCTAGGAGGAGTGTGTGGAAAACCAACTAAAAACCACATCCAGGCTGGACAGCACACCGTCCCTCTTCGTTAATCCGCCTGGTGAATTCGATTCGGGGTCGGCGCCCCTACCCGAGTCCAAGAAGCAACGCATTAGTGCTCACGGCTAACCTGGTGGCTCTTGGAAGTTCCTTTGTTCCTGAGGATGGGCACTAGACGATTCTTCGTAGAATAAAAGGCAGCATATGTATGGTCACTGGATGCTGAGAGCTGGCAGATACAACAATATCTGTGTTGCTAGGTTCCCCATAAATCTTGAAGGCTTGAGTTTGCTAATTGATGTCTATGGTTAGATCTAAATAAATCGTGCAGTCACCTCCTAACTCCATTGTGAATTTTATACTGTTGTGTTTAGAATTCATCTCCTTGAGGGAATTTTGAAGTTGTCTGGTAGTACTTGACCAGGACCACAACATATCTAACCTGGAAGTTCAAATGTTCAAATGTGTGTGAATTCCTATCTGACTAAACTACTGAGGTCATCGATCCCTAGACTTACACACTACTTAAGCTGACCTAAACTAAGAACAACATACACACCCATGCCCGAGGGAGGACTCGAACCTTCTGCGGAAGGGGCCGCACAATCTGTGACATGGCGCCTCTAACTGAGCGGCCACTTTACAAACCAAATCAGTCACGATCTGGAAAACGTGATTCAAATTTTTTGATCAATTAATCTTACACTTCAGGAGAGGTTACCATTGTTGAATTCATAGCAACAGCACAGAGCAAAATAAAGCACTGTGTAATGCAATGGCCAGCTTCGAAACAGTTCATTATAGCAACATTTTAGCACCTGTTACACTGTGTGAAAACAGATGATCAGATAATTATGCATACAGCAATACAAGCGAACATTCCTAGAGTAACATAACCACAAATAACTAGCCCATATCACAGTAAATAAATAAGGTTAGTCTTACTTTATTTCTTCTGCATTGCATTGCGTGCTCAGTGGCGTGGACATTAGCCAGGCAGAAGCAGTTTTCTTCTCGACACAGGAATAGAGCACAACGTGCCTTTTTGACATTACCATTGTAGGTCCAAATAAGAAATGACCAAGAGTAATGACAAAGTACTTTCAATCAAGTAGGGAAACATGTTCCACTCCCAGAAATGAACAGAATTGGTTAAGAGCAAACTTACTCACTACAGAGTTTTACACAATGCAGTGATCAAGCCAAGACAGTGCTAAGGAGCTTGTATCGGTATATCGAAACTGTTTAGAGCAAACTATCATAGATTATATTAAAAATATGCCATGATACACAAAAAGGCAACAGTTTTTGTGAAGGAATGAAAGTGCTGAATGACATCCACTTTCGTCAACTCCTCCTTAAAAGACTAGGTATATTTGGGAAGCGCTCTGGACAAGGTCAATAGACATACCAGGCTGTTTCATGACATCGTAAGGCATCATTAAAAGAACACAATAACGTAAAAGATTAATCAAGTAGATGTTTCTCAATTGATGGAAACGTCTCACAGCTGACAGCTGAATTTACACAGTTCTGGGCCATGATTCCTAATTAATTGTGTGAAAAGCTTAGTACACATCATATTATGGAACATGTGAGATCTCTAAACCAAGGCATCAGGCTCTAAACTAGTACTTGAAGCGTTAAATCTATGCTCTGAAATCAACATAATTATTGACTCCTTTCATGACAGAGAACAGAGTGCCTTAAAAATAAATGTCCTTATATAACCATTAAGACACTCAAATGTGAATAACAGCTTCAAAGTTGAGTCCTCTCATCAGGGAACGAGGAAATAGAATTGTCTGATACCCTTGCACAAAAAATTACGTCGGAGTCAGACACTTTAAGAAACAATGCTCTGAATGATAAGTATGTTAATCCCACAAACCCTACACTTAGCTACACATATTCCGCAAATTTCCACATCTACTTACAGAACTCCAGTAAGAAATAGAAACCATAAAATCAACTGCAATCCTTCAGTCGTTAATACAATGACGCAACAGATAAAAAACAAACTGAAGAAACAACACAGGCAATATCCACTATTCACAGCGCCTCAGCAGCGAATTATGTAAATATGTCATATCTTATTATAATGTCTCATAAATTAACTAAGTTATTTAGAATCACAGATGTAAAAATTAGTTTGATCACTACCAACAACCTAAGCGGATTTACTTAAGAAACTGCGAGATACATATCACGGTTTATCTAGCGTTTGCAAAATTACCTGCAACAAATGCAACTAATATTATTTAGAACAAAGAGCTAAAAATTTCAGAACTAGGTTTAGGGAACACAAAGACTGTTACAAGCTGGAGAACTGTAACAAATCAGAAGGGGCAAGACAGATTAATGACAAACGCCACCCTTTTAGAATTGAATCCTTGGATAAAATCGAAAAAAAAGAAGAACTGATATATATATATATATATATATATATATATATATATATATATATATATATATATATCATCGTTTAAGACATTATGCCTTTCAGCGTTCAGTCTGGAGCATAGCCCCCTTATAAAATTCCTCCATGATCCCCTATTCAGTGCGAACATTGGTGACTCTTCTGATGTTAAACGTATTACTTCAAAATCATTCTTAACCGAATCCAGGTACCTTCTCGTTGGTCTGCCCCGACTCCTCCTACCCTCTACTGCTGAACCCATGAGTCTCTTGGGTAACCTTGCTTCTCCCATGCGTGTAACATGACCCCACCATCTAAGATTGTTTGCCCTGACTGCTACATTTGTAGAGTTCATTCCCAGTTTTTCTTTGATTTCCTCATTGTGGACAGCCTCCTGCCATTGTTCCCATCTGCTAGTACCTGCAATCATCCTAGCTACTTTCATATCCGTAACCTCAACCTTGTTGATAAGGTAACCTGAATGCACCCAGCTTTCACTCCCATACAACAAAGTTGGTCGAAAGATTGAACGGTGCACAGATAACTTAGTCTTGCTACTGACTTCCTTCTTGCAGAAGAGAGTAAATCGTAGCTGAGCGCTCACTGCATTAGCTTTGCTACACCTCGCTTCCAGTTCTTTCACTATTTTGCCATCCTGTGAGAATACGCATCCTAAGTACTTGAAACTGTCCACCTGTTCTAACGTTGTTCCTCCTATTTGGCACTCAATCCGTTTATATTCCTTTCCCACTGACATTACTTTCGTTTTGGAGTTCCTTATCTTCATACCATACTCCTTACATTTCTGATCTAGCTCTGAAATATTACTTTGCAAATCTGCCATCACAACTAAGTCATCATCTGGAGCATAGCCCCCTTATAAAATTCCTCCATGATCCCCTTTTCAGTGCTAACATTGGTGCCTCTTCTGATGTTAAACATATTACTTCAAAACCATTCTTAACCGAATCCTGGTACCTTCTCCTTGGTCTGCTCCGACGATATATATATATATATATATATATATATATATATATATATATATATATATATATATATATATATGATGTTGTCTTCAATCCTGAGACTGGTTTGATGCAGCTCTCCGTGCTACTCTATCCTGTGCAAGCTTCCTCATCACCCAGTACTTACTGCAACCTACATCCTTCTGAATCTGCTTAGTGTATTCTTCTCTTGGTCTCCCTCTACGATTTTCACCCTCCACGCTGCCCTCCAGTACTAAATTGGTGATCCCTTGATGCCTCAGAATATGTCCTACCAACCTATCCCTTCTTCTAGTCAAATTGTGTCACAAACTCCTCCCCAATTCTATTGAATACATCCTCATGAGTTATATGATCCACCCATCTGATCTTCAGCATTTTTCTGTAGCACCACATTTCGAACGCTTCTATTCTCTTCTTGTCTAACTATTTATCGTCTATGTTTCACTTCCATACATGGCTACACTCCATACAAATACTTTCAGAAATGACTTCCTGACAAATCAATACTCGATGTTAACAAATTTCTCTTCTTCAGAAACACTTTCCTTGCCATTGCCAGTATACATTTTATATCCTCCTTACTTCGACCATCATCAGTTATTTTGCTCCCGAAATAGCAAAACTCCTTCACTACTTTAAGTGTCTCATTTCCTAATCTAATTCCCTCAGCATCACCCGAGTTAATTCGACTACATTCCATTATCCTCGTTTTGCTTTTGTTGATGTTCATCGTATACCCTCCTTTCAAGACACTGTCCATTCGGTTCAACTGCTCTTCCAATTCCTTTGCTGTCTCTGACAGAATTACAATGTCATCGGCGAACCTCAAAGTTTTTATTTATTCTCCATGGATTTTAATGCCTACAACGAACTTTTCTTATGTTTCTTTTACTGCTTGCTCAATATACAGATTGAATAGCATCGGGGAGAGGCTACAACCCTGTCTCACTCTCTTCCCAACCACTGCTTCCCTTTCATGTCCCTCGAATCTCATAACTGCCATCTGCTTTCTATACAAATTGTAAATAGCCTTTAGCTCCCTGTATTTTACCCCTGCCACCTTCAGAATTGGAAAAAGAGTATTCCAGTCAACATTGTCAAAAGCTTTCTCTAAGTCTACAAATGCTAGAAATGTAGGTTTGCCTTTCCTTACTCAATTTTCTAAGACACATCGTAGGGCCAGTATCGCCTCACGTGTTCCAACATTTCTGCGGAATCCAAACTGATTTTCGCCGAGGTCGGCTTTGACCAGTATTTCCACTCGTCTGTATAAAATTCGCGTTAGTATTTTGCCACTGTGACTTACCAAAGTGATAGTTCGGTAATTTTCACATCTGTCAATACATGCTTTCTTTGGGATTGGAATTATTATATTCTTCTTGAAGTCTGCGGGTATTTCGCTTGTCTCATACAACTTGCTCACCAGACTGTAGAGTTTTGTCAGGACTGGTTCTCCCAAGGCTGTCAGTAGTTCCCATGTGATGTTGTCTACTCCTGGGGCCTTGTTTTGACTCAGGCCTTTCAGTGCTCTGTCAAACTCTTCACTCAGTATCATATCTCCCATTTCATCTTCATCTACCTCCTCTTCCATTTCCATTATATTGTCCTCAAGTACATCGCCCTTGTATAGACCCTCTATGTACTCATTCCACCTTTCTGCTTTCCGCTCTTGGCTTAGAGCTGGTTTTTCATCTGAACTTTTGATATTCATACAAGTGGTTCTCTTTTCTCCAAAGGTCTCTTTAATTTTCCTGTAATGAGATAAGCCTCTACAACCTTACATTTGTCCTCTAGCCATCCCTGCTTAGTCATTTTGCCCTTGCTGTCGATCTCATTTTTGAGACGTTTGTATTACTTTTTGCCTGCTTCATTGCTGCATTTTTGTATTTTCTCTTTTCATAAATTAAATTCAGTATCTCTTCTGTTACCCAAAGATTTCTACTAGCCCTCGTCTTTTTACCTACTTGATCCTCTGCTGCCTTCACTATTTCACCCCTCAAAGCTACTCATCCTTCTTCTACTGTATTTCTCACCCCCATTTCTGTGAATTGTTCCCTTACGCTCTCCCTGCAACTCTCTACAATCTCTGGTTATTTCAGTTTATCCAGGTCCCATCTCCTTAAATTCCCACCTGTTTGCAGTTTCTTCAGTTTTAATTCACTGTTCATAACCAATAGATTCTGGCCAGTGTCCACATCTGCCCCTGGAACTGTCTTTCAGTTTAAAACCTGGTTCCTAAATCTCTGTCTTACCATTATATAATCTACCTGAAACCTTTTAGTATCTCCAGGGTTCTTTCATGAATACAGCCTTCTTTCATTGTTCTTGAACCAAGTGTTAGCTATGATTACGTCATGCTCTGTGAAAACTTCTAGCAGGCGGCTTCCTCTTTCATTTCTTAGCCCTAATCCATATTCACCTACTACGTTTCCCTCTCTTCCTTTTCCTACTGTTGAATCCCAGTCACCCATGGCTATTAACTTTTGTCTCCCTTCACTACCTGAATAATTTTTCTTATCTCATCATACATTTCATTAATTTCTTCATAATCTGCAGAGCTAGTTGGCATATAAACTTGTACTACTGTAGTAGGCGTGGGCTTCGTGTCTATCTTGGCCACAATAATGCGTTCACTATGCTGTTTGTAGTAGCTTACCGACACTCCTATTTTTTTACTCAATATTAAACCTACTCCTGCATTACCCCTATTTGATTTTGTATTTATAACACTGTATTCACCTGACCAGAAGTCTTATTCCTCCTGCCACCGAACTTCACTAATTCCCACTATATTTAACTTTAACCTATTAATTTTACTTTTTAAATTTTCTAACCTACTTGCCCGATTAAGGGATCTGACATTCCACGCTCCGATCCGTAGAACGCCAATTTTCTTTCTCCTGATAACGACGTCCTCCTGACTAGTCTCCGCCCAGAGATCCGAATGGGGGACTATTTAACCTCCGGAATATTTTACCCAAGAGGACGCCATCATCATCTGATTAGTGTTACAAGGCCAGATCGGTCAATCATCCAGACTGTGGCCTCTGCAACTACTGAAAAGGCTGCTGCACCTCTTCAGGAACCACACTTTTATCTGGCCTCTTAACAGATACCCCTCCGTTGTGGTTGCACCTACAGTAGAGCTATCTGTATCGTTGAGGCACGCAAGCCTCTCCACCATCGGCAAGGTCCATGATTCATGGGGAAATTTTCATTCACAATACAAGAAACAGATAATATTAATGACGTAACTGATTCAAAAACTAAAAATTCTACAATAGTGTTCAACTAGTATTGATGAAATAGTTTGCCCATAAAAGGCAAAGATTCATATTTTATTTCTGGATTTGGCACACAGTTATAATCTGCCAGGAAGTTTTCTGTCAGCGCAAATTCCGCTGCAGAGCTAAAATTTTATTCTGAAAACATTTCTAGACTTAGCCATGTTTTCGAAATATCCAGAAGTGCTACTCCTGCAAGTCTCGCAGAAGACCTGTAAAGTTTGGAAGATAGGAGATCAAGTTTTGGTGGAAGTAAAGTTGTGATGACGGGTTGGGAAACGTGCGTGGGTATTTCGGTCAGTAGAGCACTTTCTGGCAGTAGGAAAAGTTCCCGAGGTCGAGTCTCGGTACAGCAGGCAGTTTCATTCTGACAGGAAGTTTCATACCAGCGCACACTCCGCTGCCGCTTGAAAATTTCATGCTGAAATGGATTATGATCACAGCCTAATGTGAAAACGGTCGTCTAGCTCTCTGATTTGTATCTCTTTAATTGCCAGCATAAAAACAATAGATAATCGCAAACTGCATGCATTATCTATTGGAACCGAACTTAAAAAACAAATTTGCCTCACTGGACATAATCAGTATTATGTATTCAGTCACACTAAATGCCTTCCCAAAGTATAACGGCCTCATGACAGGTAATACTACAATGACAGAAATCTGATCACAACACTGACAAACATCGTAGTGAAATGAAGTCATGTGTGTTTAATTAAACGATCTGAACCTAAAAAAGTGAAATTCGGTAAAAATCCCGTAAATTCTAGCTGACAACATATGAAAAGAATTGCCGAAAGACATTGTTTTTTAAAGTATTCAGAAATAACAAAATTTGGGATCAAAATAGGGTTGGTTTTTTACTACACGTAGCAAACAGCATTGAATTCAATTGGAAGCAGTGGTAAATGAGATGGTTCACAGGAAAGAAATATGATGGAAGTGTACGTCAAAATGAAACGCAAGTGTGTGTATAAAGGAAGAATAGGCTACTCTATCGGGTTGTAACGGTTCAAATTTGATGAACGTCAATGCGTACTTTTATAATCCTTGTACAGAGGGAGAAGATACGGAACAATATTACTTAGTGGCTAGACAAATTCACACGCAGAGCGCATATTTAATATTAGTTTGTCGTGAAACTGCTTTCAAAGAAGAATTTGTGACAGCCATAAGCAGTACTCAGAGGCGGCTCCGGGAGATAAATGTACGTAGCGGGGAATGCACGTTTGGTAATAGCAGGGTGGCGGTAAACTGATTGCCATGGAGCTTCGGGATGCAACTGATGCTGAACAATACATTACATTAAGGTGTCAGAAGTCGTGGGATAGCGATATGCACATAACAGAGGTTGGTTATATCTCGTACACAAGGTGTAAAACGGCAGTGCCATTTGTACTCAAGTGATTCATGTGAAAAGGTCTCCGACGTGATTATTACTGCACTACAAGAATCAATTGACTTTGAAAGCGAAATGGTAGTTAGAGCTAGACGTTTGGAACACCCCATTTCGGATATCGTTAGGGAGTTCAATGTTCCGAGATTCACAGTGTCAGGGATGTGCTCAGAATACCAAATTTCTGGCGTAACCTCTCACCATGGACAATGGAGTGGCCGACATCCTTCACTTAACAAAGGCGGCGTTTGCGTATTGTCAGTGCTAACAGACAAGCAACACAGTGTGAAATAATCGCAGAAATTGATGTGGGTCTTACTACGGACCTATCAGGTGGGACAGTGCGTCGAAATTTGGAGCTAAATGGGCTACGGCAACAGACGACCGATGCATTTCCCTTTGCTAATACACCACTGGCCATTGAAATTCGTACACCAAGAAGAAATGCAGATGATAAATTGGTATTCATGAACAAATATATCATACTAGAGGTAACATGTGATTACATTTTCACGCAATTTGGGTGCAGATATTCAGTACCCAGAACAACCACCTCTGGCCGTAATAACAGCCTTGGTACGCCTGGACATTGAGTCAAACAGAGTTGGATGCTACGTACAGGTACAGCTGCCCACGCATCTTCAACATGATACCACAGTTCATCAAGAGTATTGACTGGCGTATTGTGACGAGCCAGTTACCCGGACACCATTGACTAGACGTTTTCAATTGGTGAGAGATCTGGAGAAGGTGCTGGCCAGGGCAGCAGTATCCAGAAAGGCCCGTACAGGATCTATAACATGCGTTCGTGCATTATCCTGCTGAAATGTGGGGTTTCGCAGGGATCGAATGAAGGGTGGAGCCACGGGTCGTAAAACATCTGAAACCTAATGTCCACTGTTCAAAATGCCTTCAATGAGAACAAGAGGTGACTGAGACGTGCAACCAATGGCACCCTATACCATCACGCCGTCTTGCCATTCGTGCACCCAGGGTCGTCATTGAGTACACCGCCGCAGGCGCTCCTGTCTGTGATGCAACGTCAAGGGTAACTGCAGCGGTGATCTCCGAGCTGATAGTGCATGCTGCTGCAAACGTCGTCGAACTGTTCGTACAGATGGTTGTTGTCTTGCAAACGTCCCCATCTGTTGACTCAGGGATCGAGACGTGGCTGCAGGATCCGTTACAGCCATACAGATAAGATGCCTCTTATCTCGACTGCTGGTGATATGGGGCCGTTATGATTCAGCACGGCGATCCGTATTATCCTCCTGAACCCACCGATTCCATATTCTGCTAAGAGTAATTGGATCTCGACCAACGCGAGCAGCAACGTCGCGATACGATTAACCGCAATCGTGATAGGCTACAATCCGACCTTTATCAAAGTCGGAAACGTGGTGGTACGCTTTTATCCTCCTTACACGAGGCATCACAACAACGTTTCATCAGGCAGTGCGGTCAACTGCTGCTCGTGTATCAGAAATCGGTTGGAAACTTTCCTCATGTCAGCACGTTGTAGGTGTCGCCACCGACGCCAAAATTTTCTGTGAATGCTCTGAAAAGCTAATCATTTGCGTATCACAGCATCTTCTTCCTGTCGGGTAAATTTCGCGTCTGTAGCACGTCATCTTCGTGGTTTTGCAATTTTAATGGTCAGTAGTGTAGGACGACGTCGCATGCAGCGTCTCTCCTGGGCTCGTGACAATATCGGTTGAACAGCAGAGGACTGGGAAACGGTGACCTAGTCAGATGAATCCAGAATTAATTTGGTAAGGGCTGGTATTGGGGTTCGACTGTTCAGCACATCCCAGGAAGCAATGGACCCACGTTATCAAAATAGCACTGTGAAAGCTGGTGGTCGCTCCGTGGAGGTGTTTGTGTGGAATGGACTGTGTTCTCTGGTCCAACTGAACCGATCATTGAATGGAAGAGGTTATTTTCAGCTTCATGGACACCGTTTGCAGAGATTCACTGACTTCACGCTCCCATAAAAAGGTGGAATATTTCTGGACGACAGTGTGCCATGTCACCGGACTACAGCTGCTCACGTTTGGTTTGAAGAACATTCTGGACAATTTGAGCAAATGATAGCTCTACATGAGTCCAGTATCTTTTATGGTACATAATCGAGAAATCAGTTCGTGTACAACATCCTGTACTGACGACACTTTCGCAATTATCGGCGGCTATAGGGGCAGAATGGCTCAGCATTTCTGGACGGGACTTCCAACGACTGTTTGAGTCCATGCCACATGGAGGTGCTGCACTACGCCGGATAAAAGGAGGTCCTATACATTGTTAGGTGGTATATGATTTTTGTCACCTCAGTTCATGTACCGTCAGCTTTTCATTTGTATAACTTGTCGATGGACTTGAATTATATATATATTTGCCGAGGCGCAGTTTATATTGCAATTTATGTCGGATTGTCTGTACGTAGAAGCAATCAACACATGTAGGGAAAAGTTGGGCGCACTGTGTTTAATGTTTTCTCGAGGAACATGTGCAAATTACCAAAGATCATTTACCATCTTTGTGGTTCACTGGACTTGTCGGTGTGATAGTAAGGAACTGTGGTTATTGACTGAAGCTTATAAAGCAGTGCAAGTTTTGTATCCAATGTGGAAACAAATTATGAAGATAGAAGGCTATTTATTCTTTGTAAGTTATAAATATTCGGAGAGAACAGAAACTTCTAGCTTTCCTGCAGGGAAGTCATTACTTATTAGAAGATTAGTATTGAACAGTTTTATTTCAGTGTGGGAAAAATAATTACGATGTGTTCATAATATCCACTATTTGGAAAGACCACTGCAGATGACCTCAGCTGAATCGGAGCTCTATATTCTTTGATTGTGCAGGATTGGACGTGTGTGTGTCAAATAACAGTTTTAAATCACATTATACTCACCTTGCAACCCTTACAACGAAACACAGATGTCTTCACAGAGCTCCAGACGGGAGGTGACTCTCGACGGAGTATGAAGTAAGCCCTGATAATTTGAAGATGTGCAGAAGGTATATTTTTGATGCCGTATAGAACAAATGTAGCAACGCGACCTGACCCGCAAATAAATAGAAAGTGATCGCACAGCACAAACTTTGATAAATTCACTGCAACGTAAATTACAGAGCCCCACATGCCTCGGAGTGCGTACCGTAAAGTAATGCTTCCGAGTTTTTTTATTCTGCTCTCAATATCGTATGAGATACTACATGTCGTGTATATTATTCGGTTGACTTTCCTTCTTCGCTGACGCAAGCTACAACCTCCTACCGCTAGTGGGCTCCGAATTGTAGCATGTCACGTGGCGATGTGTAACGTAGTTATATCTGTGCGTGAGAAACAGCATATTGCAATCCCTCAGAAAACTGAATCTACAAATTCGAAGTGTTCGTCTACACGTCCAGCACACTTTCCTGGAGCACGCCTCCTTCACCATGACAATGCCAAACCACACGCGAACGCTACGGCGTCGGCAACAATGCAATAGTCTGACGCCTTCGGTTCACTGTCGACAATCATCTTCCATACAGTCCCGGCTTGGCCCCATTCGATTTCCATCTATTTCTAAAACTTCTGTTAAATCTCTGATAGTGATAGTGATAGTGATAATGATAGTGATAGTGATAGTTAAATCTCTGATAGTGATAGTGATAGTGATGAAGTGGTGCAAGCAGAGGTGAGGTTGTGGCTCCGTCAACGAAGGCAAACGGCCGCCAGTGGTGGCATTAGCAAACTAGCGTCTGTTTGGGAGACATATGATCGCCGTCAGGTGACAAAGTTGAGAAATAAATATGAAGACATGAAGAGTAAAGATGACGAAAGTTAAAAAAATTAAGTTTTATTTTAAAGAGTTTTAAGAGTCTTCACATAAAAAATCCTAAGACATTACTTTTCTGCACGTTCTCGTGATATGTGTACGTAGCACATACATGAATAGGTTCGCAAATACAATACATTGCTCTGACACCTCTTAATCTTCTGCTTTTAGCGTCCGGTCGTGTGTTGGGGCTGTCTAAAGTTTTGTGTCCACGTAAATCCACAATACAGAAAATAGCGAAATATCATAGCTATCAATTGAAATCATAATTGTCTTCGTTCCTAACATAGTAACAGATAAGCGAGACGACACACCATGATGTCTGGCAGCAGCAGTCAGCTCACCAGCACGCGAAGGCCTACCTCGTATCATCACCTTGAACGTGGTCAGCGTCCGCCCTTGGTAGCTGAGTGCACCGTAGCTCAGCGTGTTCGGACAGAGATTTAGCAGCCCTCTGTAATAAAAAAAAAAACAACTGAGTTAACTGGTCAATAACAAACCTACACGGATGTCTTACGACGTCCACCCCGAGCAGATGCAACGAAAAAAAGCGAACAAAATGAGATTTAAAAAAAAGTGGTCAGCGCGACGGAATGTCATACCTAACGGCCCGGGTTCGATGCCCGGCTGGGTCGGAGATTTTCTTCGATCGGGGACTGGGTGTTGTGTTGTCCTTATCATCATCATCTCATCCCCATTGACACGCAAGTCACCGAAGTGGCGTCAACTCGAAAGACTTGCACCAGGCGAACGGTCTAACCGACGGGAGGCCCTAGCCGCACGTCAGTTACAATTAATTTTATCTAATTAGCATGCAGAGGAATCCTGCTTTCTAGGATTTATAATTCAACTGACAGTTCTGTAGACAAATGGTTATTCGTCAGAGTGGGTGTAACTAGCACAGTTCGCATTCGTAAGACAACAAGTTAGAGGCCCGCCAGTGTCGCAGTTCCAAGCAGATTAGGTAAAAGGAGGGATATGTTTATAGGTAAGACGAGTTTGTGGGACATTAGCATTGAACTGACTTTAAAGACACGGCAAAAACTTCACAAACCTGTAGGGATATTCCAACCCACATTTTAAAGATTTAACTTTACAAACCAAAGCAACGTGGATTGAAAAACATGATTATGACCCCTTGACGAATTAATGCTACGCTTCAGGAGAGATTAACAGTTTTGAATTCGTAAAACAACAAGTAATAAGGTGAAGCAATATGGGAAGCAATAATCGCTTTCCAAACAGTTTACGACAGTAATTTTTTAGCATCTATTACACTGTACAGAAACTCGTCTTCGTAAAACCACGCGTGGATTAATACAAGCGAACATTCTCAAACTAAGCTCGCCACGCCAGACAAGCTGCAGTTTTTGAAACTGTAATACCCTCTTTGACTTTATCACTGCCGGTCGGAACAAAAAGTGACCAAAAGTGGTAGCGAACTACTAAAGACGAGAAGGCCCACACATCCCACACCTGCGAATGAATACTACTCGTCAAGAGCAGACCGAGTAGCCAAAGACTTAAGCCTGCCTCAGCCATAACACTAAGTTATTGATAAAGAGTTTGCGAAAAGAGATCGAAACTGGTTAGAGAAATAATTCCAAGACGATACCGGTACCAAATGTAAACATAACTATACAGAGAAAGGCAAAATGCACTACGAGAAATTGGCAGTGCTGGGAAACAGGCACCATCCAACGTGTGCCTATGAACTGTTTACGTCATATCGAGGTAATCAGATAAGTCAGCAGAAGACCATATGTGGACCAAACCTGAGATCAACTTCGTCCGAGTACCACTATCCAGGTTACCAACAGCTATTTTCAACAGTTGTGAGCCACTTTGCCTCACGTGGGCATACAACGGCTTTACGACACGCTCCACAATCGAATCAGTGTACGCATCCAGGCCTGAGGAGGTGCGACGTCATCACTGAATACCCCACGAACCCGTCAAGTTTCATTTCGTCACTTTTTGCCCTGGGATTGCTTCGCTTTTGTGTTAGGTTATGTACATATATCCATTGACACCGTGAGACTGCATAGGATGTAGCCAGATGAACCTCACAAACCTCGATTGATTTTAGACGTAACTTGAAGAAGAAATTGTGGATCACTGCCCAGGTTTAGAAATTTTAATGTGTGACGCTATGGTGTTTCTACGGTGTCGGTGTCAGCGCCTGAAACTAGGGATCTCCTTTGGTAGTACACGTGGATTAAGACATTGACGGAAGGCAAACGCTGCTATTCGCAATGCGTCTGGTAACATTATGATTACTGGCCGGAGTCGACTGGATTCCCGCGTCTATCAACAGAATTGTAGAGCACAGAAATCTGTATTTAATGCCAAGAAGTGGCTTACTGACAGGTGTTGCTCAACCCTGTGCGCTGTACCGTCGTTGGACGGAATTTCCGGCAGTGGGTTCCTATCCGTTGTTTTTTTCTCAAAAAAATGGTTCAAATGGCTCTGAGCACTATAGGACTTAACATCTGAGGTCATCAGTCCCCTAGAGCTCAGAACTACTTAATTTAACCTAAGTACATAGCCCACATTCATGCCCGAGGCAGGATTCGAACCTGAAACCGTAGAGGTCGCGCGGTTCCAGAGTGAAGCGCCTAGAACCGCTAGGCCACACCTGCTGGCATTTGTTTCTCAAACAGCCTCTGTAATCTCTAGAAATTGAACCATATTCTTTTGCCATGTCCTGTATTTCTTCCTGATTATATTGTCGGTACACTAAGGACTTTGGTTTCGTCTGCTAGCAGCACAAGCAACTGAGGCAGTGTAAGCAAGACTTTATATTCAGTTTCATTAACATATCCTAGAAACTTATTTCTGCTACAGTTTGATGCAACAGTGCTACCTCCGCTGCTCAAAACACTCCAGCAAAATTAATAGACTGCTATTATTAATGTGTCCATGGTTACTGTAACAGCCTGTTTAAAGGGGGAATGCATGTGAATGTGACGTCGCAAAGAAGAGACACAGAAAGATTGTACAAAGAATGAGGTTGTCCAGTAATTACGTTTATTCGTGGAGTGAAGTTTCTTGGGCACAAAAAAATGGTTCAAATGGCTCTGAGCACTATGCGATTTAACGTCTGAGGTCATCAGTCGCCTAGAACTTAGAACTAATTAAACCTAACTAACCTAAGGACATCACACACATCCATGCCCGGGGCAGGATTCGAACCTGCGATCGTAGCAGTCTCGCGGCTCCGGACTGAGCGCCTAGAACCGCTAGACCACCGCGGCCGGCTTCTTGGGCACATCTGACAGTAAATTTTTTTTATTTGTTTGGGATAATATTCACAGTTAATAATATTTCACTCATGACTAAGAACATACTTCTTATATGCATCAATTCTATACGAACTTTAATTTTGATCGCCATGATCATTTTCTTTCTTTCCGATGCAGATGTGGAGACGATTTTGATAAATATCTTCTGTAATGCTTCTTAGTGTACCTTACACTTCTGAACATCTTGAACCAATTTTCCCAATTTCTTGTAAAGCGTAATTTTAAAAACTATCTGGTACACGTGAACAGACATTCATAAGTCTTCCATTGCCTCTAGTAGTAATATTGGCTTCTTCTGTGCCTGGTTTTCACGTCTCTCTCACACCGATATTAAATGGCTATTTGCTTTCATTTTCTTATCAGCCAGTTCCTCACAAGATACAAATGCACGTATATTTGTAAGCACATTATTGTGTAACAGTCCTGGTTATGAGAGTCATTTGTGATCTTTACGTTTCCTGGCTGTTCTGTAGATTTTCTTTTTATTTCGTTCTTATGCCTGTAGTGATGCTACGTTTCTTTGAAAGGCTCTTTGAAAGGCTCTTGTTGAGCTCGTATCAACTGAGATCTGTAGATCGTATCTCTGATTCGTTTTACCTCTCATCTCCAGATGGTGCCTTTGCCCTAGGTTTGCCACTTTGAAATGTTTGTGGGGCGGATGAGTGTGGAATGGACAGTCATCGGGGGACGAGGTGGAAGGAACTATATGAGTGTTATTTGAAAATGTAAGTGAAGTAACTGTACTCTAAATTTTATTAACATTTAATACATGTAACTTTGAATAAAGAAAAACCACAAACAATTCAATTAGAGTCGAAATGGAAATGGAATGGAAATACGATACACTGAGACAAAACACTTCATATCGTTGAATGTAACATCAGGTAAACTCTAAATTAATGATATTCTCTTTCATACTGCCTCTACAACATCTTCTGCGTTCATTGCCCAAAAGAAGTGCTGTCAAATCATACAAAAATCTCTTTTTTAAAATAGCATTCCTAGGGAGCCCAAGGACGGCATTCCATGCACTGTGTCCATTTCTCTGTTATTCTGCAGTGAAATAACCATTCAAGAAAAAGCAATCAGTATCTTCTTCTTGAGACTACATATCTGATGCAAGTTCGTCAATTAAATTAGTCAGGCTCTAAACGACTGGAAGATTATGTTTCTTGTATTTTTTCTTTTTCAAAAATAAAACTTTCGACTCACTCTGTTTTGCTTTTTTTATGACTGCCCGGACGTGGCAACCATAATTTGGACATGGAGTAGGACCTGACCAGGTTGTGACTAAAATCAGGTGGCAGGAAAACGATTAGTGACAAATAAGCGCCAGCTAGTATAAAACAGTTTCTTAGCTTTATTGACAGCGAAGAGTGCACCGTAGGTAAAGTTCAAATTAGTGTCGAAAGACTATTCCTGATTCGTGGCCTAAGTCGTTATACAATACTGAATCACACAGCTAGATAGCTAACCAGACAACGAAGGACGGCACTAACGACTGCAACAAGCTGTCTGCAAAACTCCCGGACTCGGGGCTAGCGCTTCTGTTATGTCGTGTAGCCACAGGGCGCTGTAGGCCCCAGCTAAGCAATGGCGCGATGTCTTCGGTCGGCGCCAACGACTTGCGCTGGAGCGGTCGCGACGGAAAACTGTGGCAACCGATGCGACGGCAGGCCGCGAGTGCTTTACGGTTGGGTTCACGGATACAACAGCTTTCATTGTAGGTTTCTTCTCTTCCTATATGGGGACGACGTTAATTACTGAACAGGTTCAGAATGTACCTAATTTACTAGCGCTCGTGGCTTTTCCTGTGCCTTATGATTTTGGGAGCTGGCCGGATACCATTTGCACCTATATTTCTTCCATTGTTTGAATGTTGTATGTCAAACTCTAGGTGTGTTGCAAATTCACTGTTTTCAGGTATGTGTCTGTTATAAGGGAAGGATCCTATTTTTCAGAGGCCGTTTGTAGCATTCTCCATTGTTGCAGGTCTCAAGTAGGCCGCTCCAAATAACCTCGTAACCAAAAACTGTTACTACTTCACTTGGAATATTTATGCACAAGGTTTCTGTTTCTTCAGAATAATGCGTTATAAACAGTTGCATGAAGGATATGAGTAAATTTAAAGTTTCCAGTACGGAATGCCACCCTGTAGTCGGGCTAGACATGTGGTGGGACAGCATCAAAGAAATGGTTCAAATGGCTCTGAGCACTATGGGACTTAACTTCTGAGGTCATCAGTACCCTAGAACTTAGAACTACTTAAACCTAACTAACCTAAGGACATCACACACATCCATACCCGAAGCAGGATTCGAACCTGCGACCGTAGCGGTCGCTCTGTTCCAGACTGCAGCGCGTAGAACCGCTCGGTCAACCCGACCGGCGGATAGCAACATATTGGCTAGTAATTTTTGATCAAGATTTACTTTCTTTAGCCTTTAGTGTGCCAGTCATCTAACTGCAAACCAGCAGCTGTTTCATTTTTCTTCAGGGTTATTTCCACGCAGATGATTGACTACACCACGTCGAAGAGCTCTTGCTTCCCCTTGCTGAGCCCTCCAGGATGCTGTCTAACCAGAAGTCTTTAGGAGCTTCTTTGTGGTCTGCCCTGTCTGGTCACAATATTTTAATCTATCTCGCTTGAGTGACTCTGCAAGGAGCTTAATCTCCCACCAGCATAACTCTCAGGATGTAGTGGGATACGGAAACCTCCTCACCACAGTAACGTCGCAATACTCGTGGAGTTAAGGGCTTACAAGCTTAGATCCACTAAGGAACTGAGACACAAGAGCAGAGCTGGGGATATGTGCTGTACATGAGAAGATCAAGTCTAACCAAAGTGAAGACTACCAACACATCCAAGCCTTAAATTTTTTACTGTTAGGTACATAATTCGTAGGAATACCAGGAAAAAGATGATTGGAAACATACAAGGCGAACAGGTCTATGGCCTAGACCACGATGAAAGAAGAACTTTACAATGAATTTCATACACGAGACTGCCTTGGGGTACAAACAGATGAAGTGGACACAGTTTTCTCTTGCTTTTTGTCACAAATGTGATATGATGACTACGAATTATTAGCACGACACGATCATCAACGGATGGCTTCACAAATATCTCAAAATTGTAAAACCAATTAGTAACAGTGACAATTTAAACCGAGGTACTAGTGTGGCAGGCTGAAATTACCCTAATATAAGACAGCGCGTCGTAATAAGAGTCACGCATTACGATACCAATGGTTCTGCATATTAGGAATAAGCCATCTTGCGCTAGAAATCAAGCCTCATAGTTATGCTGCACTGTTTCATTATAATGAGAGCGTACTTTGTAAACAAAATTATTCTATGAATGTTATTGCATCTGCTACTTAACCTCTGATAGTAAAGCCCTATGAGCATGTACACTCAAAAAACTTGAAATTCAGTAGTTTTAAAATGATGGATTCTAGAAAATGTCCAACTCTGTAACGGTCTCAGCGTGTGTTCACACTGTGAGCTGGAGGGTCCATGCCTGGACGGGATGTCACAACCGATTATTTTGGACTGCGGTGTTGACAGTGGTGGCTGGGCCGCGACGACGACATCTAGAATTTTTCATATTTGGAGCGCGAGCTAGCGGAATTATTGTAATGGTACATGCAGAGTTAGTTGGCCTAGCTACATTTACTTAGTCCATCTACTTTCAAACATCTGTAACAACAGGGAAGTAGAGCATGTTATAATCAAGAATAATAAAAATACCACAGTTCTGCAGTTTATTGACTCAACACAGATACAAATAACTCTGTCATCAAGAACCAAGTGGTTGGCGAACACTTCATGAAAATAATATAAATTTATGGAGGTTACACGAATGTCCAGGTAGCAGCAAGACTCTGAGACCAGGGTGCAGCCAATTCAACACCGAGCGGCACTTACACCAGTCCAAGAGACGAACAGTCCACCGCACCGCAGCACTTCTGAGTTGTGGAGCAGAACATAGTACGATGACAACTGGCTTGTAGACGTCGGATCCGGTGTTAAATGAGGCTCCGTAGTTGACGGAGCCGGTGGCTGGGGTCGCTACACATTATGGGTGGTCAATCGCAGTCGTTTGAAGGGCGTTCATGGAGAAGTCCTTCCAAGAATGAGTTTCTCGGCCTCGCGTAATGGAGCGCACCTTGCTCGGTACGCAGATTTAATAGTGGTGGATACCACAGAGCCATATTTTTTACACCTTTTCATTATTATTGAAATTGAATTGGTGAAATTCAAATGTATATATCTTAGATACAGTGACAAGGAAAACCTGAAAAACTTAGCAAAACCAAGCCAGGTGATTTACTGAAAAGACCATTGAACAGTAGTTTCACTTGGCGATCGTTTCATAGCAGTTTCTTAAAATCTGTTTTAATTCAAAGAGCTATGCATTGTTCTTCATCAGTGGAAATAGAACCAGTGTGCCAAATGGCATTAGCTCAAGAATGTTTGCCTGTAAGTCTGTGTCTCAAGAAAAAGAAGATTGTTCTGAGAGATCATGATTGTCTCCAGCTACCTCATCGTTAAGGAAAAAAATAAAAAAGCTAGTGGGAAAAAATGTTAAATTTGTTGCAACTCGGAAGGGACAAAATACCTTTCATGAAGCCACAGTAAGATAGAAGAGAAGATAACGATTCCAATTCCTTCTTTATGTGTCTCAAGTCTTGAATTTTCTGCAGCACATATTGAAACGTATTATGATTAATTCAGTAATAGGAAAAAAATTCAGAGAAGTTTGTAGTTGGTTAAGTAAAGAAGTTCTCTGTCACTATAAATGGGATGAGTGCATACCCTCCTATTCTTTCTGTGCTTGAAAAATCAACGAGTCACTGCAAAGAAATGAAGTCATCGTTCTATACAGTTTAACAGACGGGGGGCTGCGAAAAACTGATGGGGACCTATGTTTTCTAAGGCCTTGAATATCAGCTGTTGGAGAGTGGAGATGTCTTTGCAGGATCTCTAAGAGAAAAAGGAAGAAAATAAAAAAGACACTTGCACTCCTGCACCGATCGACAGTAATTATTTTACGTGCCCTGTAGTGTTTGAGGGTGCGCTGAACCTAACCATTCTTCCTTTTCTCTTTTAAAATAGAAATACCGGAACCTAAGCTGCTTAGGGATGGAGATGAGGTATAATTATTCACAATTTGTGAAACTATGTTATCACAGAAATAAGAAAGCAAAAATTTCAAAATGGAACGTCTTCTGCTTTAATCAACTTAGACATGAAACATAATGTAATTCTATGTTTTGGCCTCTGCCCTGTTTCTTCTCCAACTAGAAAGCGATTAAGTAAAATTTCCCAACATTTTAATACAGTCCATTCAGAACAAAGTCTCATACTTCCAAATAAGGAATGTACATTCAGCTAATATATCATGCTGACAACAAGTAATTGCTTTTTATAATGCCAAGTGAGGCCTTTTGTAAGCCCGTCACATGTCCATCTCTATATGACACACCCCTATGTGTTCTCTGTGGTGCGGATGACACAGACGTCCACTGATTCTCGTGTGGTCCGTCGTCTGACCTTTGGAGATTCGTGTAGCGTATTTTGGATTTCCTTGCTCGGCAGACACCCGCTCAGATCACTTTCCGGACGCTTTTATTCGCGGATGTGATTCATTACTCTTCAACGAAAACTAACGCTGTGGTCTGGATACTCCGCCATACTGTCCGCTACCTTTGGGCCGCGACGAGAAGTCGGAACTGGATTATTGGACGTACCTTAATGACCTAAATTTTGCACTTGTTCGCAACCCCCTATACAAACAGTTCTTTTCCAATTTAAAACGGAGCGCCTTTCATGACCCGCCTTCCAGCTGGAACATCCAACCCATCAGATGCTAATGTTTATTTTGGCGACGTGACGCTCTGAAGAAATTACAAATGGAATCTCCTTTAAAATTTCGAGAAGACATGTTTGGATGTTCTACCATCCGAATTCCGGTACACAAAATCATGTAAAAAAAATAGGTGCGTTTTCAGCGCAACAGATTGCTAAGCAGAGGGGCGCGGGTTCGATTCCCGATCATGTGGAAGACGTTTTGCGCTCGGGGACGACTGGGTGTTAGGGTGTTCTTAAGTTCGTACCATCATAACTGACATACCACGGTTGAGATGGCTGAATAGGGAAGCACAAAAAGCCAATTTTCATTTTTCCATTTTTTTATTTCTCCCTTATTTTTATATTTTTGTAGTGTAACCGGTCCTCCAGTAGGGAAAACTCTTTCATATTTATTTTATAGGTTACATTATTAAACTGAGATACCGACACTGGGCCTACACTGATAGGTTGTAATTAAGTTTTCCTATCCTTCCGTGTGTAATCTACAATAAATATGCGCTTATTCTGCACGTTAGCCATCGTGGCTCTGACGTCGTTCAATAGCTCACATTTATTTGTGGACGGAGAGAGTTATTAATGCCACTCCTATTCCAAAGATTTTTTTTGTAGTTTTGGCTATATTTTACTGCCAGTAATTTATCTTGTTCAACGTATCTACGAGAAGGCTACCCACTATTAACCTGTTGCACTCCAAGATTTGTCAATCAGGTCACATGTTTGATAAATAGCGTGTTACAAATTATTGGAAGGTCAGTGGTTTATGACGCAGCTAAGATGCTACACCACGACGTGTACAATAATCATATTTCTTAGCAGCATACTGTTTTCAAAATCGATTGAGAACCGTTCCGTTAGAAAATCAAGCAAAACCGTATACTTTTTCATTACGAAAGTAAGGGTTTTAAGGAGAAACAAGATCATCAAACGATGTGACACAGTCTTGTATACCGCCAAGACTTGTTGCAATGCGAAACTGGGAGGAGATTATTTTCGTCAGTTTTGGCCGTTCCGGCCCCAGTGTGAACACCCCAGGCCGTTCCAGCACATCCAATCCCGCCCCAGTTGCGGTACCGGCTTGCAAAGACCAGCCTCCTTCGCCGGTGAACAGCAGTCAGCAAGGTGCATGAAACAGGAGCCTGCTGTAGATGCCAATATGCAGCAATGTTTGCTGAATGGTCGTTGAAGAGACACTCTTGGTAGCTACAGCTTCATTTGGGCTGTCAGTACCCCAACAGTTGCACATCTGTTTGCCCGTCAGCGTATACACACCCGTCATCTACGCTCATAGGCTCACGGCAGTCACCTAAGTACCGATTTTGGATAGCTCCATTTTGCCAAGCCCGCTAACACTGAGGTGACAAAGTCACGGGGTGCCTCGCAGTATCGTGTCAAGCCTCCTTTTGCACGGTGTATTGTGACAACTGGAAGTAGCGTGGCCTCATCAAGTCGTCTGCAGAAATACTGAGGCATGCTGCCTCTATAGCCATCCACAGTTGTAGAAGTCTTGTCGGTGCAATGTCCGTTCAGGCATACATACAAATTCAAAGGAACATTGCATCGTGCTTCTAAACAACACAGGCGATGCAGTACCGTATGAAACAGAACTGTGACTAATTAAACGTCTCAGAAGTAAATTTATTTTCGCAGAGTCGTCAGTCTTCTGACTGTTTTTTGACCAGCCGCCACGAATTCCTCTCCTGTGACAACCTCTTCCTCCCAGCGTACCACTTGCAACCTACATCCTCAATTATTTTCTGGATGTACTCCAATGTCTGTCTTCCTCTACAGTTTCTGCCCTCTAGTAACATGGAAGTCATTGCCTGATATCTTAACAGATGTCCTGTCATCCCGAACCTTCTTCTTGTCAATATATATATCCCTTTCCTCTCCGATTATAAGCAGAATCTCTTCATTCCTTACCTTATCACTCCCCCTAATTTTCAACATTCGTCTCAGACCTCATTCCAGATGCTTTGATTCTCTCCTATTCGGCTCCTGGGTGGCACAGCTATTCTCCCGAATTGCCACAATGATGACACTGTACCACACAAGCGGCTCGCAGTGAAATTACATGCTTATGGAATATCGTCTCACAAGGAGACGGCACTACCGTGGAGTCGAGGATTTGTCCGAAATTTTGTGTGGTCAAAGAGGACCCCTAACACTTCACGTGGTTAAAATATTAGGACGCACTACCCGGAAAATGCCGGGAAAAATCGATCCAAAGTGTCTTAGGTGGGTGTGAGTATAAAATGTTAGAGCATTGCATAGCCGCCGTCTGTCCTAGATGTTTAGGGCTCGGTCTCTTACATCAGAGGTCTCTGGTTCGATTCCTACTCCGGCACTTTTTTTCTGTTTCATTTTCTTTTGTTATTCCGCCAATTATTCAGAAAGGTTCCCAAATCTACATTATCTTTAACAAATTAGTTACATTATTGAATAAAAATTATTTTCTGTTTGTCCAACAACACAATTCATGGCAGTGGGTTTTCCATTTTTCATTGTAAAATATATGAGGAGAAGCGTTGGGTTTTTAATAAGAATAAGAAAGTCGATTGGGAAACATTCAATTTGTATACATATAATAATTATAAACAAGAACGGCAGTGGCAATTGTCGTAAATACAAACAAAGAAATAATTTTTGCGACATCTTACGCAACATATAAAAGCGGATTTTTTACAATCACAGGGCGTTTGCAATAATTCTGTACAGAAATATGTTCCATTAACATTTACGAAAATATTTTGAGTTTCTGACAATTTTGATGCAAACCAGGAATATTGAATCATGTCCCAGAATATTGGTGACGATAATTCATGGTGAATTACAGAATTGATTTTTATACAATCTTCCTGGGAATTAATTTCACGATTCTCCTGTAACAATGCGCTGCAATTTTGCAAGCAACAGAATGAAAAAAAAGTGCGGGAGGAGGAATCGAAAATGAGACCTCTGGCGTGTAGTTCTGAGTCCTATATATCTAGGCCAAACGGCCGCTCGGCAACGGACTAACATTTTATTCTCATACGGCACCTAAGAAACATTGGATCGATTTTTCTCGGGATTTTCCGAGTAGTGCGTCCTACTACTTTAACCATGTGTGGTGTTTGGGGTCCTCTTTCACCACACAAAATTTCGGACAAATCCCCTACCCCACGGTCGTGCTGTCACCTTGTCAGTTACGTGACTGGATCTGTGATTTCCTGTCAGAGAGGTCACAGTTCGTAGTAACTGACAGACAGTCATCGAATAAAACACAAGTGATTTCTAGTGTTCCCCAAGGCAGTGTTGTAGGCCCTTTGCTGTTCCTTATGTATATAAACGATTCGGGAGACAATCTGAGCAGTCGTCTTCTGTTGTTTGCAGATGACGCTGTCGTTTATCGATTAATAAAGTCATCAGAAGATCAAAACAAGCTGAAAAACGATTTAGAAGAAACATCGGATTGGTGCGAAAGATGGCAGTTAACCTTAAATAACGAAAAGTGTGAGGTCATCCACAAGAGTGCTAAAAGGAACTTATTAAACTTCGGTTACACTATAAATCAATCTAATCTAAAAGCCGTAAATTCAACTAAATACCTAGGTGTTCCAATTACGAACAAATTAAATTGGAAGGAACACATAGAAAATGTTGTGGGGAATGCTAACCCAAGACTGCGTTTTATTGGCAGGACACTTAGAAAATGTAACAGACCTACTAAGGAGACTGCCTACACTACGCATGTTCGTCCTCTTTTAGAGTACTGCTGCGCAGTGTTGGATCCTTACCAGATAGGACTGATGGAGTACATTGAAAATGTTCAAAGAAAGGCAGCACGTTTTGTATTATGGCGAAATATGGGAGAGAGTGTCACAGGAATGATACAGAATTTGGGATGGACATCATTAAAAGAAAGGCATTTTTCGTTGCGACGGAATCTTCTCACGAAATTCAAATCACCAACTTTCTCCACAGAATGCGAAAATATTTTGATGACACCGACTTACATAAAGAGGAACGTTTACCAAGATAAAATAAAGGAAATCAGAGCTCGTACGGAAATATATAGGTGTTCATTTTTTCCGCGCCTGTACGAAATTGGAATAACAGAGAATTAAAAAGTGTCGTATGACTAGGGCCTCCCGTCAGGTAGACCGTTCGCTGGCTGCAAGTATTTCGATTTGACGCCACTTCGGCGACTTGCGCGTCGATGGTGATGAAATGATGATTCTTAGCACAAAACAACGCCAGAGAAAATCTCCGACCCAGCCGGGAATCGAACTCGGGCCCTTAGGATTGACATTCTGTCACGCTGACCACTTTTTTTTTTGTTCGATATAGTTCGCTGCGTTTGGTCTGGGCGGACGTCACAAGATATCCGTTGAAGTAGATCGTTGAATCCTTCACTCACTTTTCTGTATCACAGACAGGACGCAGCCCCCTGACCGAAAACACTCACCTACCGTGCCGTGTACTCAGCTACAGGGGGCAGACTAACAGGGAATTGTGAAGGTGGTTCGATGAACCCTGTGCCAGGCACTTAAAATGTGATTTGCAGAGTATCCATGTGGATGTAGATGTAGATGTAGAATGATCTTCAAACCAATGAAGAACAGGTATGGCACGGCAACATCGTTGTTTGGCAACGTGGTTCAAATGGCTCCGAGCACTATGGGACTTAACATCTATGGTTATCAGTCCCCTAGAACTTAGAACTACTTAAACCTAACTATCCTAAGGACATCACACAACACCCAGTCATCAAGAGGCAGAGAAAATCCCTGACTCCGCCTGGAATCGAACCCGGGAACCCTAGCGCGGGAAGCGAGAACGCTACCTCAAGACCACGAGCTGTGGACATGAAGTGCATGAATACAAAAGGTCTTACTAGTACGTAGTGTATCCTCCACGGTGACAAGGCAGGCGCTGACTCTGGCAACCAGTAGACTGCACACATGGCGAATACCGTCCTGGGATACGTCATGCCACGCCCGGTCGACCCGTTTACGTAGTTCTGCAAGAGTTGGCGTTGACGACTCGCACGAGTCACTCTTCTCTCCATCATATCCCACACGTGCTTGATTGGAGACAGGCCCGGAGATCGTGTTGACCAGAAAAGCTGCTCAACGTCTTGCTGGGCACGTTGAGTCTCACGGGCTGTGTGTGGGGGTGAGCATTGTCGTGTTGGAACAACACACCGCCTTCCTACTGCATGAGAAGCAAATTGACGATCTTCTGCACGTACCGAGCGCTGCTTCCAGACAGCGTCCATCAGGTCTACGCCGTTCGCGTAAACAACCATCACTTGCATGGAGGCAGACTCTACTTTCTTTGCTGAAGACCACGGCGCGCCATTTCCAAGTCATCCTCGGATGGCAAAGTGGAGCCGCACACGTCGATGTCGCTGTGTAAGTGGAAAACGGGGTAGATATGTGAGTGTCCGTAGAGCCACTGGTAATCACTAGGTCCCAACAGATCTTGCTGACACGTCTGACCTCATTAGCCCTCTTATCCGTATGATTTGCCACTGATTTCCTTACTGTAGGACGATCCTGGCGCGTCAGTACTACTGCTCGTCTCGATAAAACAAACGTTTTTATCTCAAGTACAGATAGTGTTGAAGATCAGTGGACAAAGTTCAAAACCATCGTACAATATTCATTAGATGACTATATGCCAAGCAAGATCGTAAGAGATGGAAAAGCCGGACGGCGCTACAGTCTGGAACCGCGCTACCGCTACGGTCGCAGGTTCGAATCCAGCCTCGGGCATGGATGTGTGTGATGTCCTTAGGTTAGTTAGGTTTAAGTAGTTCTAAGTTTTCGGAGACTGATGACCTCAGACGTTAAGTCCCATAGTGCTCAGAGCCATTTGAAACATTTTTAGACAGGCCCAAGTACATAACAGTGATCTCAGAAAGGTACCAGTTAATTGAATGTAGTCAATTACAGTCATTGGAAAAGGAATGGACAAGGTACAGGGACGCAGTACTAGAAGTGGCTAAAGAATGTCTCGGAACAGTAGTGTGTAAAAGTAGGATGAAGCAAACAGCTTGGTGGAATGACACAGTCAAGGCAGCCTGTAAAAGGAAAAAGGAGGGGTATCAAAAATGACTACATACTAGAACTCAGGTAGACAGAGAAAGTTATGTTGAAGAAAGAAACAAAGTCAAACAGATAATTGAAGCATCCAAGAAGAAATCTTGGGAAGACTTTGGAAACAGGTTGGAGACATTGGGTCAAGCTGCTGGAAAACCATTCTGGAGTGTAATTAGCAGTCTTCGAAAGGGAGGTAAGAAGGAAATGACAAGTATTTTGGATAGGTCAGGAAAACTGCTGGTGAATCCTGTGGATTCCTTGGGCAGATGGAGGGAATATTTTGAAGAGTTGCTCAATGTAGGTGAAGATATGATCAGTAATGTTTCAGGTTTCGAGATAGAATGGGATAGGAATGATGATGGAAATAGGATCACATTTGAGGAAGTGGAGGAAATGGTCAATAGATTGCAGTGCAATAAAGCAGCTGGGGTGGATGAAATTAAGTGGGAACTCATCAAATACAGTGGAACGTCAGGTCTTAATTGGCTACACAGGATAACGGAAATGGCCTGGGAGTCGGGACAGGATCCATCAGACTGGACAAAAGCAGTAATCACACCAATCTTTAAACATGGAAACAGAAAAGATTGTAACAACTACAGAGGTATCTCTTTAATTAGAGTTGTGGGTAAAATCGTCTCAAGTATTGTTGAAAGGAAAGTGCGAGTATTAGTTGAGGACCAACTGGATGAAAATCAGGGTGGGTTTAGGCCTCTTAGAGGTTGTCAGTACCAGATCTTTAGCTTACAGCAAGTAATGGAGAAGTGTTATGAGTGGAACAGGGACTTGTATCTGTGCTTTATAGATCTAGAAAAGGCATATGACCGGGTTCCTAGGAGGAAGTTATTGTCTGTTCTACGAGATTATGGAATAGGAGGCAAACGTTTGCAAGAAATTAAAGCTTTTACATGGATAGTCAGGCAGCAGTTAGAGTTGACGGTAAATTGAGTTCATGGTTCAGAGTAGTTTCAGGGGTAACACAAGGCTGCAACCTGTCTCCACCGTCGTTCATATTATTTATGGATCATATGTTGAAAACAATAGACTGGCTGGGTGAGATTAAGATATGGGAACACAAAATAAGCAGTCTTGTATGTGCGGATGACTTAGTTGTGATGGCAGATTCGATTGAAAGTTTGCAAAGTAATATTTCAGAGCTAGATCAGAAATGTAAGGAGTATGGTATGAAGATTAGCATCTCCAAAACGAAAGTAATGTCAGTGGGAAAGAAATATAAACGGATTGAGTGCCACGTAGGAGGAGCAAAGTTAGAACAGGTGGACGGTTTCAAGAACTTAGGATGCTTATTCTCACAGGATGGCAACATAGTGAAAGAACTGGAACCGAAGTGTAGCAAAGCTAATGCAGTGAGCGCTCAGCTACGATCTACTCTCTTCTGCAAGAAGGAAGTCAGTACCAAGACTAAGTTATCTGTGCACCGTTCAATCTTTCGACCAACTTTGTTTTATGGGAGCGAAAGCTGGGTGGATTCAGGTTACCTTATCAACAAGGTTGGGGTTACGGATATGAAAGTAGTTTGGATGATTGCAGGTACTAGTAGATGGAAACAATTGCAGGAGGGTGTCCACAATGAGGAAATCAAAGAAAAACTGAGAATGAACTCTATAGATGTAGCAGTCAGGGTGAACAGCCTTAGTTGGTGGGGTCATGTTACACGCGTGGGAGAAGCAAGGTTACCCAAGAGACTCATGGGTTGAGCAGTAGAGGGTAGGAGGAGTCGGGGCAGACCAAGGAGAAGGTACCTGGATTCGGTTAAGAATGATTTTGAAGTAATAGGTTTAACATCAGAAGAGGCACCAATGTTAGCACTGAATAGCGGATCATGGAGGAATTTTATAAAGGGAGGCTATGCTCCAGACTGAACGCTGAAAGGCTTAATCAGTCTTAAATAATGATGATAAAATAATGTAAAACTAATTTTACCTCTCAGAGCGGACACTATTTGCATTAAAATTCTGTATGAGTTTCAGTACTACAACATGGAGTCCCAAGAACCTTTCTGATGATAATGGGGATATCTTACGACAAATTTCTCTATGCTACGTCACTTTATAAGCTATATTTTTCCTCTCACGTGGTCTACGTGAATATTTTACTTGTACAGTCGTGTTCAAAGAATCCAAACGACCTGAATGGCATTTCTTCTGATTCGCATGCAACCCACATAACGCAGCTGTCTAGCAGCTCCTCTACTCGCTCCTGGTAGAGCCGTTTGACTACTGAAAATGGTTCCAACAAGTCACGACTAGAAAACACTACTCTGAATCGTAATATCTCAAGATCTAAAGTAATAACACTACACTACAAATATCGGGGAACACCTTATTACAGATAAGACTGTCCTTAAGACTTGTAAGCTCACATTTATTACAATAAAAGACATACCTGAAACATTACCTCTCTCGTTATTAACTCAGATAGGTAATGCACCTAGTGAGTTCGTCGTATTCCTGATTTCCTCTTCAAAACAACATACCGTATTTATTATTTAACACAAAATCACATTAAAAATTTAAATTATTCACGAGCAGCTAGTCGAGAATGTGTAAGAACTTCAAATGACACGACGAACCGTCTCGTTCTGCGTGTGGATTCACACCCAGGTCATGCAGACTAAGCGAAGATTTCGTGACTGACAGATGCTAACAGTCATTCCTGACTAGGCATACAGAGAGTGATGTGCCTCGATTTTAGACAGTATCAGTTTTGAAATATCAACTTTAAATTACATAATGTAAACATTTTTAACGGACGGGAATTACTACACAGCATCTATTGTCCCTGTTAAAGAACTAGACATGTTAAATATTGCTTCTTCATAAGTAACTTACTTGAAATGACGTGAGGTACTGCTTTGTGTTGGACAGGAATTTGCACCCAGAACATAAAGAGATTGATATAGAAGCAAAATCAACTGTGACATATCGGTCTTTCTCAGCAGTAGCTATATGTTTTAACTAAAATGACGAGACGAAACATTAATTTTTTCCTTCTCAGGACTCCAACCCGTTACCTATCACTGTTATATTCTAGAGAAACGAACGTTAAATGTGGGTTTGTTACACCAACAGCGACGTGTGAGCATTTTTGAACTAGAAGTAGTATGACGAAGAATTCAGTCTGATTGGGAATCGAACGCCACAAATATCGTTGTTAACTACACACAAAGAGACGTCAGCTACCGAATTTTTTTACGCCAGCAGCTCGGAATAACATCCTTGAACTTACAGTGATCTCGCAGATAGTTTTGTGTATCACTGGAAGTCAAAAACGTCAAATATCGTTAGTGGTGACAACGAATGAAAATACATTAAAAATCAAAATCATTATCCACCAGCAGAGAGGAGTTCTCATGCTAGAGCTCCATAATACATAATTAAATATTTAGTCTCGGGCTAGGATTCGAACCCATTCACTCACAGTATGTGGAGATGTTGAGGAATCTGCATTTTTGAACAGACAACAAATTGAAGTTGAGCTTTATTGTCACGAAGGGATCAAATTCCGAGTTAATGGCGGTCTGAGTTGCATTCCCAGTTCAGAATCAATTTTTTCGACATACAGAAGCTCAAATAAAAGATATAATAAGTGTCCTGTGACTGTACATAGAGTTTGTTTCGTCACTAGAAATAAATAACTAGAACATGAAATGATACTGGTGATAGAGTTTCCATATGTCGACACTCCTGATTTTATTGTGCTTCAACCTAAGGTCTGCTTGGTAGGGAAGGAATATCATGTTTAATGTGAATTTAAGACCACAGTGCCATATAACTTCTTTACTTGGCATAGCCAGAAGAGAATAGAATCTGTCACTCCCTATCAAAAATAGTTGGTAGAATTTGGAATCGAACACAGACCTTAAGTATTGAAGCCTGTCATCCATCCAACAGACCACCATATTCTCTGCTGTGAGACTCATTTATCTATCCTAACACCATTGCGCCACACTAGATCAGAATTTCTGACACACAGTCTCGCTGTAGTTGTTTGCAGCATGTTCAGTACATTCGTTTACTTGGTTGACCGAATCATCATGAACTAGCTGCCTCGGCTCCCTAGTGCATACATTAAACTTTGTTTTGCAATCACCGAAATAAAATACACAACTGCCACCTACACAGAACTGCCAACAGTGTAGGATGCAGCAATTTAAACAGGAAGTGTTCCTTTCCATTTGAGCTACTCTATTGAAATATCTGTCTGTTGAAAAAGTGATGCAAAAGAAAAGCTGTAACTGTCTGTCTCTCAGAAGTCTAGATCCAGCCATATTCATTATCTCACAGCACAGTGGAATGTGGAAGTTCTGTAAGTATTGTTGTTCACTTCTGGAGCTGCTATAGATACGTGTCAGCTAGTAGTGTAATGATAAGTATCGCGCGTTGTAGATAGGACGTCATGAGTTCGACTACATTCACTGCTGCATATTTTAAAACGCAGTTCTGCTGTCTGCTGAAGTTATCAATAGTCGTATGTGGAAAAAGGGCTAACTTCTGCGACAGTTTGTTCTTTTTAATTTGAATCAATTTCCAGGCATCAGATGCATTTCGAAACTTTTGTATTGTGTATGGGAAGAATGCGTCGTACCAAAATACGTCAGAAAAGTATTTTCTACATTAACTGTCGCGTGGTAGCGGCATTTTATTCTTCTTCAAACCTTGTTTCACAGCTTCAACTCAGAACAAGTTTTCCACATACATGTAATCAATTAACTGGATGTGCATTTTAAGACTCATATATAACATCAAAGAATTCGCATTTATCGATGATGATTAATTTCTCTCTCATGTTCACTATTCTTTTAACAACCCTAAAAGAAACCTTACGAAAATTGTGCACTTTTTTATAAGAAATGAAATAAACCTATCTACTGTAACCTGACAACCAAAGTCTGTTTTAGTAAAACTATCTGTACACAAGCGTGCCTCTATCGGCACGAATTGGTAAACTACTACTGAAGTAGATTTTGATTGGGTCTGTGTTTAATTGGAATGTTGTGTCATACTCAAGAGGTATGTAAATGTGGCATTTCATAAATAAAGTTATGTATTCGTAGAAAGCCAAAATTTGTTTGTAAGCAGCGGAAAGGGGCGTTACCTGTTGTACAGCATTGTAAGGTTTTCACCATTGTACTATGGGCTAAAGGTATTATCTTGTGATTTCCTTATTGATGTTTGATGTGACTGCTTGCAGCTCTTTCACAGAAATGATAAGAACGTTACAGTCAGCGAGACTGGAACCGCGAAACACAATATAGGCTTTTTTTTAAACATTTCAGCACTTTTCCACGGAGCAACCGAAGAAGTAGGCGTCTTGGCTTCCTCTTACGAGGTAAATAGTGGCTACAACTCGTAAACAGCTATTTAAAGGACGAGATTAGTTTGGATTTCCACGTGGAACGACTTTCCAGGGCTGAAAATGATAAATTTACAATCTTTTGTTGCACCTCAAGCGATAATAACTCAGATTATTCAATGGAAATGACAGGAAAAATCAAGTGAACTTTGAGGGTAAATTCCGAGCACACCTGAAAGTAAGGCGTCAATCACTGAGTTGCCAAACATACCTTGCCTTGTTGACAAATCTGTTACAGTACCAGCAGGAAGAAGACGAACCGATGTGATCCTACAGTGGGCTAGAAAATAACCATAGCTGGCGTCTCAAACACGCGGCTGCTATGGCCTGGAATACGTGATGTGTCTGATTCTCATTTCTGTACCTTGGTTTAGGGACTGGAGCATAGTTACTAATAATACTCAGAACTGACTACAAACTAAGCGTCATAAGTCCGTAACTCTTCAAATGAAATATGTGTGAAATCTTATGGGACTTAACTGCTAAAGTCATCAGTCCTTAAGCTTACACACTACATAACCTAAATTATCCTATGGACAAACACACACACCCATCCCCGAGGGAGGACTCGAACCTCCATCACTCTCATAGTTGTTTTTATATTTCTTTCGTAAGTGTACTCAAAGCTAAGAAACTTATTCACAGTCGTTTTCATGCCTCGCCGATAGTCGATCACAACAAACAAATAAAAATAAACGTGTAAGTGTGTGTGTGTGTGTGTGTGTGTGTGTGTGTGTGTGTGTGTGTGTGTGTGTGTGTGTGTGTGTGTGTGTGTGAGTGAGATAGAGAGAGAGAGAGAGAGAGAGAGAGGGAGAGAGAGAGAGAGAGAGAAAGACAGAGAGTGTGAGAGAGAGAGAGAGAGAGAGAGAGAGAGAGAGAGAGAGAGAGAGAGAGAGAGAGAGAGAGAGAGAGAGAGAGAGAGAGAGGGAGAGAGAGATACAAATAAAAAAAAAGCATGTGAGAGAGAGAGTAAAAAAATTGTTGTAAAGACATTGACTCAAGGTACTTAAAGAAATCTTTCATTAAAATGACACATTCCATATCATTGCTAAATGTTGTAATAATGATCTATGGAACATATATTAATCGAATCTCATCATATCATGGATGACTAGCCATGAAGAGTCAAGAATTAACGAAATTTTCACCAACATCAGTAACCAAATCTAAACTTGAAAATAAAAAACGACAGTTTTTGTAATAAACTGGCACTCCTATTAAGACCAATTCGTCCCTGTTAACTAACCACGAAAGGTGTCTGATATATCTCCGTTCGGAAGTAACAAAGCGTTCATGCATTTAAAGATGAAGTGCATGATTTGAAGTTCTGCACGATAGCATAAGTCTCATTTGCTTACTCACCAACAGTAAGATGTGTGCGTGTTGGACAAGAAATAACGAGACCGGTTGCGATTGTTGACAACACATGAACAGACATTAAAAATGCACTTTAATTTTCACTAGCAGGCTGTGTGGACGTGATAAGGCTTGAAACGAAATTATGAATATCTTTGGACTGGATCTGGATTCGGACCCACATTCTTGGCTTTGGAGGAAACCTGGAGCAGATTGCAGTTTTTGGGTAAGGAACGAAATGATGGAATTATACTGTTACTAAGAGATTCAGATTCTCGACAGAGGAGATAATAATTAGAATCACGGTCCAGCACCAAATTTTTCAACGTCTCTAGTTTAATCAAGTACAAGTAAAATAAGAGCCCCATTCCTTTAAATGGCTATCGGTTCAACAAATATAATAAAATTTTCTAAAGTAAGTAAGTTTACTGCTGACAGTATTTGTGTTTATCATGACTTACGCCTATGTCATTTCCCAACGTAAAACGGCTCTGCCCAGTTGGTAATCAAGGAACATGATATTTAATGCGGATTCTGGATTATAGCGTCTTTCTCTTGAGGTTACCAGAGGTAAAGTAAATCTGTTTGTGCCTCTTAAAATTAAACTCCTGAACCCACACATTGCACCTGTGATAGTTCGTTCCACCAGACCACTATGGCCACATTTCCCAGTCTCAGGAGGGTGCTGAAACGGATGATGTGCTTAGCTTACATAATTAGTCATGGTGGACAAAACGTGATGTATTAAATGTTTAAGTAGAAGCAAGCTTCTGACGCACAGAATATGTTATTCTCATGTCAGCAGGATGTAAAGACTCTTCTGGGCATCATGCACTCGTTGTGAAGCCATTTTGAAATCTTTAGTAATTCAGCAACTTTCTTATTTCAAGAAAATCCGCTGTGAAGCGTGAAATTACCGGATAATTCGATTGTTACTGTCATTATTACTATCATTTTCTTCACATCGCTCCTGTAACACATGTGCTTGAAGATTACTAATGCCTTCTGGTCATTATAGAAGTAGTTGCCCAAGAACAGATTATTTCCCTGTCTACGAAATCCTTCTCATGTTAATATCAAACGTCAGCAATTACCCGTAGATTACATTAAAACTGAAGGAATTGATGAAGACGTTACTTGATACCAAAGAGCGCTGCCTTTCTCCATTTAATTGAGCCTAGAAATAGCTGTCGAATACTGCCTAACCAAAAGTCAAGGGATCTTACTGCCTTCCGATATTCGTCGCTGTCAGTTCTTCCATATGATTTAGCCGACGTGACCTCAGGTTGTGTATGACAGACAATGTTTTAGAAAATAAATTGTTTTTATTTGCAATAAACAGAAAGATTTTCATTCTAAGCTATCCAAGTTAAAAATTTTGGCAATATTAGTTCAAATTTAATATTTGCTTCTATAATGTACGAAAGTATTTCACAGTTGCAAAACAAACATCCGACTCAATTACCTTACACTTAGTCGCTGATCATAAATTCTAGCTCAGAGCAACACTAGTTTAATTAACCTCATGTAGCGAAGGCTATTTGCCAGTGCTCTTTCTCACCGGAAAATGCGCAATTCACTCATTGGGCTCCATAAGTATACTGTAACAGTAATTTCAATGTGTATGCAATGCATACCGATTGCAGAATTTAGTGGTGCTCTCTCTTCCATTTCTGTATACAATATGCCTGACCTAAACGGGCCCTTTATCATTACAGGCTCTGGCAGTGCAACATCATACTGACAACAGTAGTGTGCTTATACCGACAACCTAACTGTTCGCTGTAACTGATTTTGTGATTATTTAAATAAAACAACATGACCTTCCAGTGGGAGACATTTCGTCACCCTTTTCGTTCTGTGAAATTTTTCAGTAAGCTTTTTGCATTCCAACCTGCAAAATGCGCCAAAGTTCGGCAAGTAAACGATTCACTAACCACGATTTAGTGAGAGTTCTTTAAACACTGCCGTAGCTGAAGGAATTTAGTTTCTTCTAAAATCAACTTATGTAGCAACGTTCACAGATATCTCAAATAGGAAAAGCTGTTTATCCAGGTACGAAGATTGTAAAAGAAACTTCCCACAGTTTGTGTGAGGTTAGTTTTTTCGTCTTATAGCACTGCGTAAGTACTTTGTCTAAGAGGTATAACAAGTAGCGTTCCTGTAGCAGTGCGAATCGTTGGTTGAAAACGAGTTTAACACCAATGGGTACAGTACTGCTAAATATTCAAACTGATAATCAACCTCAGTTCTAGGCGCATCAGTCCGGAACCGCGCTGCTCCAACGGTCGAAAATTTGAATCGTGCCTCGGGCATGGATGTGTGTGATGTCCTTAAATTACACTCCTGGAAATGGAAAAAAGAACACATTGACACCGGTGTGTCAGACCCACCATACTTGCTCCGGACACTGCGAGAGGGCGGTACAAGCAATGATCACACGCACGGCACAGCGGACACATCAGGAACCGCGGTGTTGGCCGTCCAATGGCGCTAGCTGCGCAGCATTTGTGCACCGCCGCCGTCAGTGTCAGCCAGTTTGCCGTGGCATACGAAGCTCCATCGCAGTCTTTAACACTGGTAGCATGCCGCGACAGCGTGGACGTGAACCATATGTGCAGTTGACGGACTTTGAGCGAGGGCGTATAGTGGGCATGCGGGAGGCCGGGTGGACGTACCGCCGAATTGCTCAACACGTGGGGCGTGAGGTCTCCACAGTACATCGATGTTGTCGCCAGTGGTCGGCGGAAGGTGCACGTGCCCGTCGACCTGGGACCGGACCGCAGCGACGCACGGATGCTCGCCAAGACCGTAGGATCCTACGCAGTGCCGTAGGGGACCGCACCGCCACTTCCCAGCAAATTAGGGACACTGTTGCTCCTGGGGTATCGGCGAGGACCATTCGCAACCGTCTCCATGAAGCTGGGCTACGGTCCCGCACACCGTTAGGCCGTCTTCCGCTCACGCCCCAACATCATGCAGCCCGCCTCCAGTGGTGTCGCGACAGGCGTGAATGGAGGGACGAATAGAGACGTGTCGTCTTCAGCGATGAGAGTCGCTTCTGCCTTGGTGCCAATGATGGTCGTATGCGTGTTTGGCACCGTGCAGGTGAGCGCCACAATCAGGACTGCATACGACCGAGGCACACAGGGCCAACACCCGGCATCATGGTGTGGGGAGCGATCTCCTACACTAGCCATACACCTCTGGTGATCGTCGAGGGGACACTGAATAGTGCACGGTACATCCAAACCGTCATCGAACCCATCGTTCTACCATTCGTAGACCGGCAAGGGAACTTGCTGTTCCAACAGGACAATGTACGTCCGCATGTATCCCGTGCCACCCAACGTGCTCTAAAAGGTGTAAGTCAACTACCCTGGCCAGCAAGATCTCCGGATGTGTCCCCCATTGAGCATGTTTGGGACTGGATGAAGCGTCGTCTCACGCGGTCTGCACGTCCAGCACGAACGCTGGTCCAACTGAGGCGCCAGGTGGAAATGGCATGGCAAGCCGTTCCACAGGACTACATCCAGCACTTCTACGATCGTCTCCATGGGAGAATAGCAGCCTGCATTGCTGCGAAAGGTGGATATACACTGTACTAGTGCCGACATTGTGCATGCTCAGTTGCGTGTGCCTATGTGCCTGTGGTTCTGTCAGTGTGATCATGTGATGTATCTGACCCCAGGAATGTGTCAATAAAGTTAACGGTGTTCTTATTTCAATTTCCAGGACTGTAGTTAGGTTTAAGTAGTTCTAAGCCTCGGGGATTTATGACCTCAAATGTTAAATCCCATAGTGCTTAGAGCCATCTGAACCTTCTGGTAATCAACCTGATTTCGTCCTCAAACTGAGGCGTATTTATAATATTGAAGCTAGACTGTGTACCCTTGTCTTCCTTGAGTGGTCATTTGAAGGAGTTTACACACACGTATACAATACTATGAATACTTCGAACGCTATAGTTAACACTGCTCTCATAAACTATTTTCTTTTAATCTTTTCTGGGTCGTCAGCGTGCAATATGTGCTGTAGATATAGTCTCTGACAAAAAAATTGACCGCCGAGTCATTTACGTAATGTGGATAATACAGTCATGCTCCCCTCAGAATTCTATGTCGGCAATATGCTGGATCTGCCAACATTGTAGACTGTGGCACTTCCAGGAGGAAGTCTTGACTGCAGTCGGAGTATATCACTCTTGTCTACGACTGTAGTCTTGAGGTAAAACGGTAAAGAGCAAGACTACAAATACAAAGGTCTCTGATTTGATCCCTGGTCAGCCTCACGATTTTATGTGCCATTTTACACTTATTTCCCCTCGGGCAGTGTTTGTTGAGTGAAAAATGCCGAGTTGCACTGTGGTCCGAAAGCCACGTTAAACTGTAGGTTCCCCTATAAACTGGCTAGGTAAGCCAACCCAAAGGTCGGAGGAAATCAACGGTATACCACCCTAACAAGACCGTGTCTATTAAAGCACTGTTTTGTTCAAACCAATCTCCGGACTGATGACTGCTTTACTTTACTATGGGTTCCAAAGTTAATGGTCTTCGGGTTATTAACATTTCTGGGTTTTCATGCTGTAGCTTTGATACCACTAAACGTAAGTAACCGGCCGAACACAGTCACCGTTATCGTTGTCGAGTTGTTGTCTACCCCAGTTACAATCTTGGTCATGGCTATGTTTCAGTCTAATACCTCTATGTGCCTATACATTTATTTCAAGGTATACTTTTATACAATTGGTACGCGTCCAAATTGATATCTGATAGAGCTGTATTTAGCAACATGTATCAGATATGTTTTCCGAGTAATGTATCGAACAACCCAACAGTGCAACGAGATTTCGTTTATGTGTTGCGCATGGTGCAAGAAATATCTGTTTTGCTTCCTTCTGCGATAAGTTGCACACCACTGAACGGGAGCAAGCTCACTAATAGACGGTCAATAATTGGAATTACGCAATAATACACTTAAAAGGTGAACTTATGCGTTACGTATCCCGATGAAAATAATTGTAAATAGATTATATGCCTACTTGCTTATTACTCACGCTTCTCGATGCGTTCCTCAAAAAGTAAAAATAAAAAGAGAGACAGCCACAGAGGGAGGAAACAGAAATGTGTTTCAAATATCAGCTCGCTGACGCCATGTTCGTCTAGTGATGTGAAGCGAGGATAGTTGATAGGTAATACCTCGTTGTACTAGCGATATGTATGGCTACAGGGTTTTTTCTTTTCTCTCTGCAAACCACCAGAACAGAATTCAGTAACAAAGTGGTAAGAACGCCTATGCAGTGCGCCAATTAAACACTCAGCCTTTCTTGGTGCTTTTGTTAATCGTTAACAATTGTTTGTAATGCAGTAAACATCCTTGATTACTGATTTGTTATTACTACCATTGTTGTTGTTATTTGTCACTTCACAACAACATTCCTGTAGCTCATTGGTGCCGATTAACGTAACGAATGGATCAGGATGAATGGAATGTGGGACGTTTCGTCACAGAGAATATACACATTTATCTCGGCGTCTTGTGATCAGGGTATATGAAAATCGCAGTAAGAGAAGACGACAACGGGATGCCGGTGAGGAAGGCAATAATACGCTACTCTAACTGTCGACTTAACGATGGCAGATAAATTGGCGTCTCAGTGTATTTTGATTATAAATCGTTAACTTTCATGCGACCTCGTTCTAATACGTCGTGGGAGCAGGCACAATATTTTGAACACCGAGCAATAAATATAATAAACGGAAGGATACAAAGAAACAATCAGACTCATGGGTGTGGATCCAGTTCTTCATTAGAAGGCTAAACAAGTAGGAAACATTACGAAAGAAATGAATACGCAGGTTAGTATATATTATTTGTGTAGATCAAGAAGATGAAAAAGCGCAGATCTGCACAGTAACCGCATCTGCACTTGAGTTTCTGTCTTAATGGGCATAATTTTAATTTCTTTTCATCTGAATTTTCAAATGAATTGGTTATTACGTGGCACAGAATAATTAATTAACTATGTTTCATATAGCTTCCATTCGCACCACCATTTCTCTACATTCTCGTGCAATCATCAAATTCTACTTGTATAATTACAAGACTGCACATAGATGCAATCGATTTCGAGGTGCAAAGTGTTTGTTATCTAACATTTCGTGACAAGTGGGCAAAGTTGATTTCCAAAGACTTTCTATTCTACTGAAATAATCTTTTGTCACAAAGTAACAAGGTAAGTGTTTTATTCGTATATATTTTGTGGGAATCTGTAATCATGATGGAAGATTATACACCTGAGTGTTTGACACAAGCGGTAGGGGAAAACGCTGCAGCCGGCCAGAGTGGCCATACGTTTCTAGGCACTTTATTCTGTAACCGCGCAAATGCTACGGTTGCAGGTTCGAATCCTTCCTCGGGCATGGATATGTGTGTTAGGTTTAAGTAATTCTAAGTTCTAGGTGACTGATGACCTCATATGTTAAGTCCCACAGTGCTCAGAGCCATCTGAACCATCTGAAAACGCTGCATATTAACCAAACCCTGCGCCTCCTCTCTGTATCCTCGTATGACACGAGCACAGTATTCTTCTCACATACCGCTACAGAGGTGTTCCTAGCACATCTGATAATTGGCCACATCGTCACAAACATTTGGCAACACTGTGACAGTGCAATCGCTTGCGAGTATGGTACTAAATTGACTTGCTAAATTCACTTGGTATTACCTTTCCGTTTGAATGACTTGTGCTATATAATCCTTATGTAAACTAAGACAGTGAGACCGAAAATTCAATGTTTTGGCTAAATAAATGCTATTCTTCATATAAGTAATAACTTTTATTATATTTCACGGTAAATTATAAGACTGAGCGACCAATACTATTATCAGATTGGCGTGCTCGCAGCAGGGTGACCGTAGCCCTGTGGTACCATCTGTGTCTCATGTAGCAACGGCTCCATGAGTCGTTAGTTCTAAATGTGGTAGGGGCCAGAGTTTGTGAGCTTTTTTTCATATTTATTTTATAGGGCTGCTAATCTCCAGAAAAAATTCTGTAATGAAATCGGAAGAAAACCTTTACACATAAAGTTCTCTCATTAGCTCGACTCAGTAAGTTGTGTTCATGGTCATAGATCTCCCGTTTCTGACTGCCAAGCTGCTTCACAATACAAGCGTCTCTGAAAAAAAAACTGGAATCAACCTAAACTATACGAATTTGAATATTCTTCTTCACTTAAGACTCACATGCCAGGGTGATAAGTAAGAAGGGGATGAACCTCTAGATTACTATAGGACCTCTATGCTAAATTTCCACAGTAGCAGATATTTGCTAACAGCGGCTCCAGCAACTTACTTTTTCTCTGGGTAGCTTCAAATATGTGATATTTTGTCGCCTTCAGTCCAACTGAATATTTTAAATATCACTTCTGAACAGCGTCCACTTCTCCATAAATTACGGCATGGACCTCAAAACAAGCAATTTGCCTGAGTAGCTATAGAGCAGGGTGTGAAAGGTATTGACGCAATGTTTCGCATCCATTTACCATAGGGAATAAAAAAAAAAAACCAAACACAGTATATTGCATTTACTCTCTGTGCCTTGACTAAATCATATTAATCCATGACTAAAATAAATTATTTGAGTAATCTCCTGTGAAAGGAAAAAGAACAGAATGTGATGTTTTAGTTACAGCGCACTGGATCAGAAACAATGAAATTAATTCTGTGCCAAATTGATGTACTGCATACTAGTGTAATAAAATACCCATCAAATGAAAATGGTTGTGTGCCTCGATTGCTATCGAGTGTGAAACACGAATCGTAGCCAGATTTTATGGGTGACCACTCAACAACATTAAAGCATTTTACACCATCAAGAGTGATGAGTGGAACAGACATTGTCTGCAGAAGGCGAAGCAGTGCAGTGCCTCAGCCCCCGCAGTCGTTTTAGCTAGTCTCGCATTTTACCTCAAGACTGCGGTCGAGGTTAACACAGATCTATTCAGACTACAGTCTACAGTGTTGCCAGACCGAGAATATTGCCAGACATAGAATTCTGAGGGGAGCACGACTGTATAGTCCACCTTACATGAACGACTCGGCGGTCAATTTCTTTGTTTGATACTGTATCTACAACACATATTGCACGCTGACGACCTAGAAGAGCTAAAAAAATAGTTTATGAGAGCAAAGTTAACTATAGCGTTTGAAGTATACATAGTATTGTATACGTGTGTGTAAATGTCTTCCAATGCCCACTCAAGGAAGACAAGAGTACATAATCTAGCTTCTATATTATAAATATGCCTGAGTTTGTGGATGAACTCAGACTAAGGTTGCATATCATTTTGAATACTAAGCAGTACTGTAGCCCTTGGTGTTAAATACCCATTGGTGTTCAACTCGCTTTCAACCAACGATTCCCATTGCTACAGGAACGCTACTTGTTTTACCTCTTAGACAAAGTATTTACACAGTGCTATCAGACGAAAATATTAACCTCACATAAATTGTGAGAAGTGCCTTTCACAGCCTTCGTACCTGGATAAAGAGCCTTTCCTATTTGAGATATCTGTGAACGTAGCAGTGCGCAATGTTTGCTGTTATGCTAATAGCTGACACCTTATGACAGCAGCTCCAGAAGTCCACAACAATTCCTCCAAAACTTCTGCATTCGACAGTGCTGTGAGATAATACATACGGCCGGATCTAGAGTTCTGAGAGACAGACAGTTACAGCTTCTCTTTTGCATCACTTTTACAACGAACAGAACAATAGAGTAGCTCAACTGGAAAGGAACACTTTCTATTTAAATTTCTGCATCCTACACTATTGGAAGTTCCGTGTAGGCGGTAGTTTACTGATCGGTGATTACAAAATACGGTCGACTGTATGCACTGGGTAGCCGAGGCAGATAATTCATGATGATTCGGTCGACCAAGTAAATGAATGTACTGAACATGCTGCAAACCACTACAGCGAGACTTTGTGTCAGAATTCTGATCCAGTGTGGCGCCGTGGTGTTAGGATAGAAAAATGAGTCTCAGAACAGAGGATATGGTGGTCTGTTGGATGGATGACTGGTTTGTATACTTAATGTCAGGGTTCGATTCTAAATTCTACCTACGATTTTGGATAGGGAGTGACAGATCTATTCTCTTCTGGCTAGGCTGAGTGAAGAAGGTATAATCGCATTGTGGTCTAAAATTCACATTTAACAAGATATCCTTCTCTATCAATTAGACATTAGGTTGAACCACAATAAAGGCAGGAGTGGCGACATATGGAACCTCGATCACCAGCAACCTTTCTTGAACTAGTTATTTATTTCTAGTGCCTTAACAAACGCTATGTAGGGTCACAGGACACTTATTACATCTTTTACTTGAGCTTCTGTATGTCGATAAAATTGATTATGAACTGCAAATCCAACTAAGACAGCCCTTTACGCGGAATTTGATCCCTTCATGACAATAGAGCTGAACTACAATTTATTGTTTGTTTAAAACTGCAGATTCCTCAACATCTCCACATACTGTGAGTGAATGGGTTCGAATCCTGGCCTGGCACTAAAGTTTTCATTATTTATTATCAAGCTCTAGCATGAGAACACATATATGCTGGTGGATAATAATTTTTATTTTTAATGTATTCTTATTCTTTGTGAACACTACTAATATCTGACGTTTTTCACTCCCAGTTAGACACAGAACTATTTGCGAGATCACTGTAAGTTCAAGGATGTTATTCCGAGCTGTTGGTGGAGAAAAATTTGGTGCCTGACGTCTCTTTGTGTTGTCAACAACGATATGTGTGGAGTTCGATTCCCAATCAGCACTGAAATGTTAGTCATATTATTTCTAGTTCAAAAATGTAACATGTCGCTGTTGGTGTTAAAAACCCATATTTCACGTTCGTTTCTCTAGAATATAACTGCTGTAGGTGCCGGGTTGGAGTCTTGGCAAGGAAGAAATTAATGTTTCGTCTCGTCATTTCAATTAAAATCTAGCTGTTGCCGAGATAATCCGATATGTCACAGTTGATTTGGTTTCTATATCAATCCGTTTACGTTATGGGTTCTAATCCCTGTCCAACACGAAGCACTACCTTACAGAATTTCAAGTAAGTTACTTGTGAAAAAGCGATATTTAACATCTCTCGCAGTTCGTGAACAGGGACAATAGATGCTGGTTAGGAATCCGTGCCCGTTAAAAATGTTTATATTATGTAATTTGAAGTTGATATTTGCTAACTGATAGTGTTTAATTCGAGGTATATCACTCTCTGCATGCCTAGTCAGGTATGACTGCTAGTTTCCGTCAGACACGAAATCTTTGCTTAGTCTGCTTGACCTGGGTTTGAATTCATATGCAGGACGAGACGGTTCGTCGTGTCACTTGATGTTCATACATATTCTCAACTAGCTACTCGTGAATAAATACATTTTTAATGTTATTTTGTGTTAACTAACAAATACGGCATGTTACTTTGAAGAGGAAGTCATTAATACGACGAACTAACTACGTGAATTACCGATATGACGTAATGATGAGAGTGGCAACATTCAGGTATGTCATTTATTATATTAAATGTGAGCTTACAAGCCTTAAGGACAGTCTTATCTGTGACAAGGTGTTCCCTGATATTTGTAGTATGGTGGTATTACTTTACATATTGAGTTATTGTGATACAGAGCAGTGTTTTCTTGTGGTGACTTGTTGGAACCATTTTCTATAGTCAGACGACAGTACCAAGAAGGGATTAGAGGACCTGCTAGACAGCTACATTATGCGGGTTGCAAGCGACTAAGGCGAAATGCAATTCAGGTCGTTCGGATGCTTTTGAGCATGACTCTACATGTACGGTAACTTTTAAACTCTTCATCTCGGAAACGGGTTAAAACGTCTGTAACATTTTCAAGGATGATCGAGCTCGTGAATACATGGGTAAAAATTCATGGATTTACCTTTTATAGCAGTCTTGGTATCCACGGCTTAAGTTTGGTGCGAAAAATTACTAAGAATACGTTGTTCTCTGTTGTTCTAAGTAACGGACCAAGTGCTATAGACTGTGAACCTGTTTATCTTGGAAACAGATAAAGATATTAAGATAGTTTTCGACATTGTTTGAGATCTTGATCTTAGAAATATACACATCAAAAAAAGTTGTGTAACACCTCGGTTCCGAGAGTTCAGGAACCTGCCCAGAAAATTTCAATAGAGATCAACAAAAACATGATTTCCACCATTTTTATTGCTCATGAAAACCACACATTGAATGTTGTATCACCATATAGCGTAACCTTCAATGGCGGTGGTCAAGATTGCTGTAGAGACCGGTACCTTAAATTCTCAGTAGCACGTCCTCTTGCATTGAAGCATGCCTATATTCGTCGTTGCATACTGTCTGCAAATTCATAAAAGCACTATTGGTCCAGATTATCCCAGTCCACAACGGCGATTCGGAGTAGATCCTTCAGAGTGGTTGGTGGGTCACGTCGTCCAAAAGCAGACCTTTTCAGTCTATCCCAGGCATGTTCGATAGGGTTCATGACTGGAGAACATGCTGGCCACTCTAGTCGAGCAATGTCGTTATACTGAATAAAGTTATTCACAAGATGTGAAATATAGGGGTGCGAATTGTCGTCCATGAAGACGAATGCCTCGCCAATATGCTGCATATATGGTTGCACTATCGGTCGGTGGATGGGATTCACGTATCGTACAGCTGTTACGTCGCCTTCCATGACCAACAACGGCGTGTGTCAGCCCCACATAATGTCACTGAACCATGAATTTACTTTCATAACCTTTTCTTAAGAATTTACTTTATTCACTATCCTAAGACCGACAAAACGATCAGCTCACAGCCATTGCTAAGCCAGCAACGAAAATAGCGAGATGCCCACTAGGATTTCAACCATGCAAAGGAAACATTCCCCAGGCAATCCGACATCTCTACACGGTAGAAGGCACCAAGCTAAGCCTCACAAGATGACCAGGGTTGAAGGACTGTTCGAAGCAGACAACCAATGAGCTACCAGAAGTTTACGACCAGAGGGTAATGCCTGAACCTAACGGACTCGGTTGACCAACACAAAACCAGACTAATTGTTGCCAGAACTCACCGACCTCCCCTGCCACCGGTGCCATGTCTGTCGGAAAGGAAGCAATATCTTGCGGTGAAATTTGGACCGGACTGAGCACGGCACCTTTTAAATCCGCAAGCAACTCAGGAGCAGTGCCTTGTTTGTTTATATTAGAAATACGCAACAGGCCTAATCCTGGACATTCTCTGGCCGCCATGACAACCTGAAACATGCCGCTATACATTCATTCGGCCAAAGCGAAATATTACAGAATTAGAAAATAAGAACAACTACAATTCCATCAGTTACTCAAAGAGTAGAAGCAAGAACGCTAACCACGCTCTGCTAGCTGTAATGAACTGTGAATTTACTTTCAAAACATTTTCTTAAGAATTTACTTTATTTACTAACGATTCATCAAGATCATTAATACATTTAATCACAGTATGTGAGCGTGGAAGTAGTTGCCAGTGGGTAACTGATGAAAAGAAATAAAATTTCTTTCAACAAATGGAAAATTTATTCATAAAATCCTTTTCTTCAACAGATTTAAAATTATAGTCAGAAAGCACCCTCAAAATATCGAATTACAATTTTATTCAGAGGCAGAAAGAACAAATATTGACAGTATAAGCTTTCCAGCTGAGAACCTTGCCGCTGCCATTTGACACGGCCGTAGTCACGACCGCTCACAACAACCTCTGAAAGAATACACTGGTGCAAATCTGCAACACACCAGATTACTTTAAACTAAAAAATTTTAACAGCTCATACGTGCACATAAACTATGCATCCCGTAGGAGGGATGGAAATGGTACGAAACACTAACATTAAAACATTAACTTGCCACCGAAGGGGCAACTTGAATTAATAAAAAACTCTTATAGTGGATGGGTGGCAATTTTATATAATAAAATGACCATTTAAATAAACACCTATGACATGCAGTCTTACATAAAATGTACAAACGTGATCTACATTATACATATATAGCCTCTCAAGATTATAGGGAAGTTAACGCAGCTCGCACCGGCTAGCCCAATGTCGTAGGTTGACACCTATTGCTTTCATGTCGACCGCAAAGCCACTACCCCTCGCTATATGGCGTGGCCCACTGAACTCACGTGGCGACCTCACATGCGCCGACGCTCGAGGCGGAAAAATCATCTTGTGTCTCAGTGCGCGACTGACAACCGATCGATCCAACCGCCAATGGCCATTGCCCGAGCAACTCCAGCAGACTGGCGGCCTAACGCGCAGACTCAGAAGCAAGAACTCAGCCCCGAGCGGGCGACAACTAGCTAAGTTCTGTTACTGGCGGAGAGGCTAGACTCTCTTTAAAGTTTGATACAAATGACAGACATACTAGCAGTCCGAACGACAGACGGACTCTAACTGCTGCACAAATGCGAACGAGAGACTGACTTGCAACTGGTGACGCGAGACTAACTTCGACTCACTTCGACTGACCAACCGCCTCGACTCGTCGCCTAGCGAGCTCATAGGGCCCCTTAGATGCATATGAACAGGCTACCTTTCCCCTTTCCCACCAGAGGGAGACCCCAAAGCTGCGATTGCCACAGTGGCGCCACCGACAGAGAGGGTGGGTAACTGCTTTACACTATGCGCTAGTGGCGCGCTCAACAGCAGCAAATTTTACCACTGCTCAGTCACCCCAAAATAGCAGGAAACCTCTACCCTGCTGCACTCGCTGGACAGTGTGTATAAGGTGTTCAGCCTGATCAGGTTGTCTCCAAACACGTCTCCAATAATTGTCTGGTTGAAGCCATTCATCGGTGAAGAGAACGTGATGCCAATCCGGAGCGGTCCATTTGGCATGTTTTTGGGCCCATCTTTACCGCCCTGCTTGGTGTCCTGGTTTGCAAAGATGGACGTCGTCATGGACGTCTTGAGTGAAGTAGCGCCTCATGGAGCCTACTGCGCACAATTTGAGTCGTAACACAATGTCCTGTGGCCGCACGAAAAGCATTATTCAACATGGTGGTGCTGGTGTCAGGATTCTTCCGAGCCACAATCCTTAGGTAGCGGTCACCCACTGCAGTCGTAGCCCTTGGGCGGCCTGAGCGAGACATGTCTTCGACAGTTCCTGTCTCTCTGTATATCCTCCATGTCCCAATAACATCACTTTGGCTCACTCCGAAACGCCTTGACACTTCCGTAGTTTGGAGTCCTTCCTGTCATAAAGTAAAAATGCGGACGCGATGGAACCGCAGTACTGACCGTCTAGGCATGGTTGAACTACAGACAACACTAGCTGTATACCTCCTTCCTGGTGGAATGACTGGAACTGATCGGCTGTCGGACCCTCTCGGTGTAATAAGCATGGTTGTTTACATCTTTGGCGGTTTTAGTGACATCTCTGAAGATTCAAAAGGACTGTTTCTGTTATACAGTACCCACAGTCAACGTATATCTTCAGGAGTTCTGCGAGCCGGGGTGACGGATATCTTTTTTTGATGTGTGTGTATCCTAAGAAAATTCTTTTTCTGTGCATAATCGTCTTGGAATCCGCTATTTGGTTTTGGTACGAAAAAATGGTGTAAATTCACTTGTTCGGTGTTTTCTAAGTTACCGCCCATACACCGTGGCTCCATAAGACCCTCAAAGTCCACTATAGACCGCATCAGATGCAAAAAGAACCAACCGATTTGCTCTATTTGCCTAACCAGGAGGAAGTGTGTAATATTCGTGCTTTGACCCTGTATTTTAATACAGAGACACGAATACGATTCTCCTGTTGCATATACGATGGTGTAACTCAAGGGCTATGCAGAATGGTTCAAATGGCTCTGAGCACTATGGGGCGTAACTTCTGCGGTCATCAGTCCTCTAGAACTTATAACTAGTTAAACCTAACTAACCTAAGGACATCACACACATCCATGCCCAAGGCAGGATCCGAACGTGCGACCGTAGCGGTCACGCAGTTCCAGACTGTAGCGCCTAGAACCGCACGGCTACCTCGGCTGGCGGCTTGGCAAAACAGTTCGCCCTACCTTTTTATCTCCAATGCCACACAAGATATGACCCCCCAAGAATTTTACGCACGTCGTTTTCGAACATATTAGGTAGCTCAACGTGTTGCGTGTGTACCGATTAGGCATCCAGCACAAACACACACGGCAGATGAAAGTAACTAAATGTGACTTCTGTATAACAGGAAGTAGGTTTCTTTTTCATTAATCACGTGTGTAGAATGATTGTTTGCGAGAAGGTCGTGTTACGCCCCGTTTAAGAAAGCGAACACTCTACGAGCGCATATTGTAATTCGACAGCAGCTGGGTCTTGGGCTGCCGGGACGGCGCTTTATCGTTCCGCAATATTCCTGCTCGCTTGAGTCGAAATCACACGACATTCATACGAATATGAAATCTATGGATTCAGATGGGCAATCCCTGGAGGATTTCGTTGGTACCGTGGATCCAGATGCAGAAAAGAGAGACATATTTTTCCCTCCGGCTGCAGGATCGCACAGCCACTGCATGTTCCTTGAACGCACCCGACCAACGGCAATGTTGCTTCTTTCGGGTTTATATGATATCTGAACATCGTCTCTTTGTTTTTCCGGATATCTTCTTCCGTTAAGCCTAGTTTAAAAATTCTTGTTGGGATACTCTCCTTTGGTATTCCGTCAACATGCTGTTTCCAGATATCTCTTGCATTTACAGTTCTATGTTCCCAGGAACTTATTATTATATATTCCTGCATTTTCCATCTGCAATTTTATTTCAGACGGTGCACCTGTCTGGAGTTTTTAAGAATCTCATTTACGCTGTCTGTAGATTTTTTTCATTGCCTTTAGTCGAAGTCCGTGTTTCAGATCAAGGAGGACCGGGCACAGCAATCGCAACCGCGTTTCGTTTCTGATTTTAGTTTTTAGGCTTCCGATAAGAGTTCCACATCTTTGCTGAAACATGCATAATTTGTTTTTTAAAACTTTTAAATATTTATCACATTTGTTCCTAAATAATTATAGTCTGTTATTAATTCTAATGTAGCATCAAAGAGTACAATTTTGGTTGCAACAGTGTGTTTATCTTTTAAGGCCATTGTTTTTGTGTTACTAACGAAAAGCTTGAAATTATAATACCCACCTAAATTAGGTAACTAGTATACTGCTCTTTGGAACTCTTCCTCGGTTTTACTTAAAATTATCTGATCATCAGCAAATAGCTTCATTTTAAGGGTAAAATTTGGTGCAATACAAGTGCCTATGTCAATTTTATAGTGTGATTCTCTAATCAAATCATCTATATAAATTATAAACAAAATAGGGGAGAAGATACAATCCTCTTTTATACTTTGGTTTATGTGTATCTCTTTCTTATACTTTCGTTTTGGACATGTACACATATTGCTGTGAGTTTATATATGCATTCCAGTACTTTCATTGCCTGATTAGGATATCTTGTTTGAGTCATGATTTTCCACTATTTTTCCCTACCTACTCGGTCGAATGCTTTTTCATGATCAATAAACGCTATTTGAGTTTCCAGGTTTCATTCCCTCCTCTAACTATCGTCTGCTTAACAATTAAATTACAAATATAATCATCTACTTTGCTTACTTTCAGCAAGCAAAATTTTGTTATTTATTATCTTCACTTTTGTTGCTATTTTAGAGGCCAGCAGTTTAATTTGTAGAACAAGAAGAAATTAATACTGGAGAGTATTTTTAATTGAATATCGTTGTCTTTTGAAATGATCAACTCATGAAAGTGTGTACACAGCAGTGGATGAGGAAAACCTGGACTACATTATCGTATTCTTAATACAGACCTTATGAGTTTCCTTCCCAAGGATTTTGTTGTTTAAACTTTCAGCGTTTAACGTGCTGTAGGTAAAATATCTTAACTTCCTTTGGCGCTATGTTTCACTCACGTATTCTGGAGATAAATAATCACCCCCCCCCCCCCCTCCCTGGTTTAATGGCTCTGAAGGGTGTAGTTGTACAGGATATCGAGGCACATGGAAGATAAATAGATTGTGGAGGAGACAAAGACGACTGCATCAGGTAAGTAACTTACTATCTTCACACTGCTGAGGAACTAGGTGCATAGCGAACTTCAGTTGGTAGAGACCATCACCCAGCCGTAGTGTACTTGATCTACTAGAGCGCTATGAACTGTTTATAACACTTCTGTTTTAAATGTTGCCACAGTTTAATTAGTGTACACGTACAATGACGACTAGAAAATTATTTTCCGCTACCTATCATGATATTGAAGACGCCCGATGGAAATGAGGAATCGTGGCATGCTCACGGAAATATTTATTCGGAGCAGAAACGAACGGAAAGTAAAGAAAGTGCTGTACAGAAGTGTTGTATACCCATAACTACCCATGGATGCGAATTACGAAACCTTACTGTAAAAATTAAAAACAAATAAAAAGTTGTAGAAATATCTTATAGTAATCTATCTCAGTTTTCTAAACGAAGAATATCACAACAACAAAATAAAACGATTCGGGAAATGACCCAGAGTCAAGAAAGCATCACACATAGATCACGAGAACTGCAGCTCAAAAATTTAGACATCCTGGTCCAGAGAAGTAACAACAATCTGTTGATGCATCTGGATTAAAACAACGCCCCAGATCGCAATAATATTTTACTTATGACTGGATCTACCTCATGTAGAAGCAATCTTCAGAAAATGAGCACTCTAAGAGAAGAAACAGCAGAGTTACAGAAAGACTGATGAGTATGGTGGCAACGATGTAGCCTTTACCATCTGGCTGCTCCTGGCAGCTCTTCGGATGCCCACCTGGCAATAAGATCCTGAGCTGCCGAATGGTAGCTGCAATAGTGTGCAAATTTCGCTTCGAAAACGGATTATGTCTGCACCATCAAATGGTAGACGCTTCAAAAAAATTTGAGATACTAATGTTATAAGCTATTTACAAACAAGCTATCGTAAACTAACTTCGAAAAGATAAACAGATAAATAGGTACAGATCATCACACAAGTAGTCTTTTGTATTAAAATAAGTGAGAACGCAGCTTGAGAGAAGATCAAGTGCCACATAGAGGCACTTGTACGAGTTACAAAGACGTCGGTATTAACAGTTCTATTTTCAGTCGATAAGCATAACAACAAAACAAATATTTTAAACATTATATTCGTGCTGGCATAGCGTAACATCAACTTGCAATTAACTGCATTAACGGCATTAAATGATGAAAATATTAAAGTACATAGATATCGCCGTTTAACTGCTAAGTGATGCCATATAGTGTGTATCCGAAGAGACGTCGTTGTCAAGGTAACACACAGACCAAGATGGCAGGTAAGAAATGTTGGACAGTAGGGGTTTAAAGATTGCACCCTGTCTTACACTGTTTGTAATCCGAGCACTTTACTCTTGGTCTTCGATTATTTTTGTTTCCTGTTGGATCTTTTGAGCCCTTTAGGATAGTATAATCTGGTAAGAAAGCGCTTTGCCGTTTGGAAAATGTGGTGGTTTGTCTTTAGAGTAAAACTGAATATATGTTCGCAGCAGTCGAATTTGGTAACAGAAAGCTCACAGGCCGTGTCCTTCATAAACCGCAGGAAGTAGTTGGCATAGCTTGTTTCGAAACTACCGTTTCAACTCTTCAGTGGGCGCACGTGAAAATAACAATTGCCAGTGATACTGTGAGTTCTCATGGAGCTTGAGAGACGGTTATTGAACATTTTGATATGATCCCCTACATCTAACATAAAAAAATCATTACCTACCAAAACAGTAATATAGGACTTCTTCTGTGAAGATTCGTAGCGTTTAAAAGCTTTATATAAGAAAACATGATCCGTACTAGGCAGTAATATACCAGTTCACCATCATCATCATTTTCCCTTCAGGCATTAGGTATTTTTGTTTTGTTTTGCCTTTTACGGTATCCATCACTTCCTCGGCCTTTCTTAACTTCTTCTCCCAACTTGCTTAAATATTCTTACATGTAGCGATAATCTTTCTCCATTCATTCTTTCGAGATGTTCATTCCAGTTTCTTCTATTTTCTTATATTTTGTTGAGTATGTTAAATATGTTCAACTCTTCTCTGGTTTCAGAATTTCGATATCTATCGTACCTTGAGCATTCCTTCACTGCTCACAGAAACCTCATCCCTGTTTCTTCTACGCGACTAATTTCATCTCTACATCTTCGTCATATTCAAATGTGATGTTAAAACATGAGTAATTAAAATATTTGACCTGTCTTATTACGCGGTTGTTGATCATGCAGGATATTTACTTTCGAAAGCCACTGATTTGGTCTTCTTTTCTAATATCGTCGAATGGTACGCTTCTCAAACATTACCTAAAGAATGTATTACTCTTCGTAGGTCATCTTCATTACCCGCCAGCAGTGTGGCATGGTCTGCATATAAAAGACAATTCGAACGGAACTGATTGCTAATCTTAATTCTCCCATTAAAATTATCCTTCTGTTTCCGAATTTTGTTATCCAAATAAATTTTAAAAGTGTGGGTGAAATACTGCACCCTTGTCTTACTCCTTTGGCTGTTGCTATAGGCTGTATAGGGAGGCATTTACATTCTAAATTACAGTAATAGTGATATCATCTTTGAGTGTGACAGTGCTTTTTGAATAGCTCCCCTGCACATATTAATTAAATGCAGTAATCTATTTTGCTGTAGGGTGCCTTCATATTTTAGCAAGTCGGTGTTTATATCACCTTTACTAATTATTTAAGCCTTGCAATTAGCTAGTTACGTCCACAAGTCATTTTCAGACGCATGTGCGATGTTACGTATTATATATTGTAGTTATCACTGCTTAGAGAATTATTGCTACTTAGAATACAGATGCCAATATGTGACACACGGGGTTGTGACATTTTTTGGTGGTGATTCATTCTTAATGTAATTATGGATTATGACGTTTGTATGTGTAAAACAAAAGACTACGGTCACTACAATATGTAATGCATAACATCACACATGTGTTTGAAAATCTCTTGCGGTCAAAAATTAGCTACTCGCACGATTTATGTAAAGACTGTCCTTATTACAGACTACTACGGAATTTTTTCCCATGTAATAACAGAGGATTTCATATGACTACAGAATTATAGAAAGATGTCAGTAAACACAGTTTATTTCAAGTAAAATGGAAACGAATAGTTTAACAACCATTGGCAAACCTGCAAGTGGAGTTTAGAAAGTGATTCACATGAACGCGGATAAAAAACTCTCATTTACGGGAGCCGAACGGTGATTGTCCTTAGTTCGCGCATAAAACATTACGTAAACAGCTATTCAAATTTTGGCGTTACAGCATTGCATCACACGTATGTCCTCCACACAATCTCATAGTTGAAACAAGTCAAATCAACACAAAATTTTACCCACTTGTCAATAGGGTTCGTGTGCTTTACAATCAAGACCTTCCAGTCAGTCTCTGTTATACAAAACACATTAAATCGACCCTGAAATAAAATAAGCAAGAAACATGTCGTCCCTTTGAGGCATAAACTAGTTCGTTACATGAGGTTGACACAGACACTGGTTTCGTAAGAGAAGTACGGAATCAGTTTCCGTGAACAAAGTTCGAGATAACTTCTGTACATTGTCATGGCACATCGTTATTGGCTTCACTAGAAGGTGAACTGTATAATGCAAAATTATCGTCAATATAAAGCATCTCCCTGTTGTCTTTGTTGCAAACGCATAAGAAGTTGTTCGTTCACGTGTTCTAAGTACAGATGACAACAGTCTTATCTTAAAAGAATTCATATCCTTGATAAGAGCGCAGCTATTCACGTTTGCTTTGGGTACATGTGTAGGAGTGAAGTAATAATGTCTCTTGTTTCCATGACAGTGTCTGAAGATAGGGCGAAGTGGCCTGGTTTATTGTTTTTACATTCACCCAACGTTGTGAATCTTGATGAATGTTCAATTTCGAAGTGGTCGGTTACTTCCACTCACCTGACAACATAATCCACTCCATTCTCAATGTCCTGCATGTATGCCAAAACTCCTTCGCGCACACCACCTTGCGAATAGTGAGTAGGTTTCTTACTGATTCATTGTACATTATGTAGGAAAGAAGTACATTAATCACATGGGGAACAAGAGTGATTCGTAGACACTGACTAGAAGCAGTACCCAAATGACGTCACAGTTTAACAGTGCTGCAGGACTGTGTTGTAGCAGTTAAGTCTCAGAAATCCAGCTGTGGGTTTGCTTACAGTGAGACTGTGACGGTCCCCGGAATTTCCCTTGCGTGACGTGGTCATTCAGCAGCAAGCACGTAGTTGGTGATCGTATTATACCCACAGAAACTTCCCGAAACTTGTCTGGGTTGACAGACAACGACAATACCATAACATCCGCCTCGTTTGAGCACTCTGCTGTACTGTTTCCTTGAGCAACTGGGAATCTGTCGGACCAAACAGCTGGGCCATAACGCATCGGATACTAATTCCAACGCTGTCACGTCTTCTTCCACATGCAGCTACTTTGTCCCTTCCTGTGACACATGACTGGTGTGTTACAGTATGTACAATAGTATTACACTCATAGAAAATAAGTTCAAATCATTCTTCTTCTATTACTCTTCCTTCAATAACAAAACACTGAATATCTTGCCAGTTTAACGATGTCTACAAATCAACATTCTCAAAACTGTTACAAATTTTTATTACCGATTATTGTTAATCCTTAAATGGATTTTCATTCTTCCATATCATATGTATACTTTTAATTTACATCGCTAAGTCACAATTATGATTCTTATAATTAAAATCGTCAAACTCACTATTTTAATTGTATAATGACAGTTTTCTCAACGCATTTTCAATTAGGATCTCAGGCGAGGTTTATGTTAATGGTTAAATGCTTTCATGCAGTTATTTGTGTTCATTTGCACTATTGATTAGCCGATGAAGGTCTCTTAATACCTAGTAGACGATGAACAATTGCCTGCACATTTGCTGTGGTTTACCTGTTATGCAAATCTACTGTGTCAACCTTACATATTCTACGATCCCACCATGTTACCCATCTTCTTTTCATTGCTACGTTTCCTCCGGTAAGCTACATTCTCCGTACATTCATCGCCTTCCATCTTATGAATTCACTTTACTTCTTAATACTGTGGTCTCTCTAAATGGTGGCGACCGATAATCTGAAACATAACGCAAGATTAATTAATTCTAGACACGCACATGAAAATTAGAGCAAAAGGCAGAGGTGCGCAAAGTAGTTCATTAAAAATATGTAAATTCAAAATGCAAATACTTGGTTATTTATTATATTTCTTCTGTAAATACAGAACAGTTTTATTTAAAAATATTTAAATACAAAGTGCAAAATATGTAATTTCAGAACATCTTTATTCAAACAAAATACCTCTAGCTAGTAAATACTCTACATACCATTTATTTCACTGATTGTAACACCAATAACTGTTAAAATATTTCATCTCCATGTGCCGCTGTCGTGGGCTCACCATCATCTCACAAAGGAAATAATTGCTTAACAGGAACAATTTTCTTATAGTTAGATATCTTTTCAAGTTATGTAAACTGTTCTCATTATATTTCAAATACTGTATTGTTTTAAGATTTTTCAACTAACAAATAAGATTGAGTCTTCTCTTTTTTTTCAGAATGTTGCAAATTCCTCCCATCTACTTAATCTAGTTTCATCTTCCACACTCCTGAAATAAAAAGTTCTGTAATGTATTGTCTGCTAGCCTGTGTTAGCCATTTCATTTCGAACAAAGGATCAGACATGGCAACATTTACTTGTGACTCACAGATTTTATAAAACCTCTCAAATTCCATTTAGGTCTTTCTTTAATAACTTCCATCAGCACACCATTGGATGTAGGTCTAAGCTGCTTAGTATCCTCTGTGTACTGGCAGAAGACAACCATAGTAGTTATATTCCTCTTCTTCTAAGCTCCTGATGGCATGTGCGATATGTTTTGTACAGCTTATGTGTTCTTTAAGAAACTATATCTCAGTTTCTTTGAAAGCTGGTAATTAATGTTTCCTTAAGGTTTTATTTACACTATCCTTAACTGGCTGTAGATCTTGAATAGAATTGCAGTATGAATTCCATCATGTTGGACATGGGTGAGAAGGACGAATAGGTTTCAGAAGCTTTAGGAGACACTGAACACAGATTCCAAAGTGCTTGACGCTTCAATATTGCTGCTGTATGTTTTCTGTATGAGATACTTTGCGATCTAGTCTTATCCATAACTCCGGAATTTTTTTAATGTAATGTCTGTGTGGCGCACCTCACAAGATTAGGCAGTTGCAACTCTCCAGAAATTTAGATGTCTCTGGAAATTTAGGGTTATCACAACATCATTGTCACCATCATCAACATTATCATTCAGAACTTCAGTGTTTTGAATAACAGCCGAACTTGCTCACTTGTCCCTGTATCTGAATCTTTACCGTATATTCTAAATACTTTGAGGGCATTTGATCCACTATCACCATTTCTTCATCATTTTTTGCAGCTTTAAATTAAATTCAAAATGAATGTTCACAATCCATTCAGGTGCTTGTCGTAACTGTGTACACTTAAACCTGCTACAAGTCAAAAACCGGACTGAAAAAAAAAGTACTGCCCCACCCCCTCGCATGAGGGATGTCTTGAGATAACGGTTGTTGCAGGTACTGTACTTAGTGACTTCCTTTAGGTCAATAGCGATTTCAGTGCCGAATTTTGCGGCAATCGAATAACTGCCTTCGATAGACATAGATACATTGCGAACGCACGAGAGCTTCTGTAAAGTTCTGAAGGTAGGAGACGAGGTACTGGCAGAAGTAAAGCTGTGAGTACCGGACGTGAGTCGTGGTTCGGTAGCTCAGTTGGTAGAGCACTTGCCCGCGAAAGGCAAAGGTCCCGAGTTCGAGTCTCGGTCGGGTACACAGTTTTAATGTGCCAAGAAGTTTCATATCAGCGCACACTCCGCTCCAGAATGAAAATCTCATTCTGAATACAGGAAACTACCGCTTTTCAAGGTTAGGAAACGACTGAAACAACTCACTAACGGTTACCAAAAATGACATAAGTATTTCTACATTTTTAATGGAAAGAAAACAAATTTACTTTTATAATAACCTTCGCTTCCCTGGATGCTCTGGAAAACTACTACAGATATACGTCTGGGACATGTTTTGTTAGTTTCACCAGACGAATAACAACGAAATAAATGGAAATCGTGCTTTAATTTAACCTCGTACAGTTTTGCGATGCTTCATACCAGCGGAGTTGCTAAATTTCATACAAAATCTCTTGTTAGCTGTAACTCCGTAACTAAACATTTGCGGATGTATGTTTTATGAACTTGTTTCTTTAGTTTTATTTGTAGACTAACATATTAAAGTATTTGCATGTCTTCGAAAATTACCCTGTACAAGACAACAAGTTTCTTGGTCAGCTGTTAGATCGGTTACTGCTGCTACAACGGCAGGTTATCAAGATTTATGTAAGCTTGAACGTGGTGTTATAGGCGGCGCACGAGCGATGCGACACCGAATCTCCGAAATAGCGATGAAGTGGGGATTTTCCCATACGACCATTTAACGAGTGTACCGTGAATATCAGGAATCCAGTGAAACGTCAAATCTTCAACATCACTGGGCCGTAAAAGATCCTGTAAGAACGACACCAATGACGACTGAAAATCGTTCAACGTGCCACAAGGGAAACCCTTCCGAAAAAACCGGCATGATTTCAGTGCTGGACGATCAACAAGTGTCAGCGTGTGAACCATTAAACGAAACGTCATCGATGTAGGCTTTCGGAGCCGAGGGCTCACTCTTGAGTCCTTGATGACTGCATGACACAAAGCTTTACGCCTCGCCTGGGCCATCCAAGACAGACAGTGGAATTATGCTTTTTGATACAATCCGCCTTTAGAAAACACTGTTTTGTTTTTTAAACCAATTATGTTTCATTGCAGTTGCAACATCTTCAGTGGGCTTTTATTTTTATGGCTGTTAAACATACAGAATGTTATTTACTGTTTGTATACATGTAAATACTAGTTTTGAAATAGTAATTACAAGTATTTGAAAAGCACGTGTTGTTGTTGGTGTTGTTTTGGTATTCAGTCCTGAGACGGGTTTGATGCAGCTCTTTATGCTACTCTATCCTGTGCAAGCCGCTTCATCTCCCAGTACGTACTGCAGCTTACATCCTTCTGAATCTGCTTAGTGTATTCATCTCTTGGTCTCCTACGATTTTTACCCTCCACGCTCCCCTCCAATACTAAACTGGTGGTCACTTGATGCCTCAGAACATGTCCTCCCAACCGATCCCTTCTTCTAGTTAAGTGGTGCCATAAACTCCTATTCTCCCCAATTCTATTCAATGCCTCCTCTCATTAGTTATGTGACGTACCCATCTAATCTTCAGCATTCTTCTGTAGCACCACATTTCGAAAGCTTCTATTCTCTTCTTGTCCAAACTATTTATCGTCCATGTTTCACTTCCATACATGGCTACACTCCATACAAATACTTTCAGAAACGACTTCCTGACACCTAAATCTATACTCGTTGTTAACAAATTTCTCTTCTTCAGAAACTCTTTCCTTGCCATTGCCGGTTTACATTTTATATCCTCTCTACTTCGGCCATCATTAGTTATTTTGCTCCTCAAATAGCAAAACTCCTTTACTACTTGAAGTGTCTCATTTCCAAATCTAATTCCATAAGCATCACCCGATTTAATTCGACTACATTCCAATATCCTCTTTTTGCATTTGTTGATGTTCATCTTATACCCTCCTTTCAAGACACTGTCCATTCCATTCAACTGCTCTTCCAAATCCCTTGCAGTCTCTGACAGAATTACAATTTCATCGACAAACCTCAAAGTTTTTATTTCTTCCCCATGGATTTTAATACCTATTCCGTATTTTTCTTTTGTTTCATTACCGCTTGCTCAATATACAGATTGAATAACATTAGGGAGAGGCTACAACCCTGTCTCACTCCCTTCCCAACCACTGCTTCCCTTTCAAAATGTCCCTAGAGTCTTATAACTGCCATCTGGTTTCTGTACAAATTGAAAATAGCCTTTCGCTCCCTATATTTTACCCCTGCCACCTTCAGAATTTGAAAGAGAATATACCAGTCAACATTGTCAAAAGCCTTCTCTAAGTCTACAAATGCTAGAAACGTATGTTTGCCCTTCATTACTCTAGCTTCTAAGATAAGTCGTAGGGTCAGTATTGCCTCACGTGTTCCAATATATCTATGAAATCCAAACTGATTTGCCCCGAGGTCGGCTTCTCCCAGTTTTTACGTTTGTCTGTAAAGACTTCACGTTAGTATTTTGCAGTCCTGACTTATGAAACTGATAGTTCGGTAATTTTCGTATCTGTTAACACCTGCTTTCTTTGGGATTGGAATTATTATATCCTTCTTGAAGTCTGAGTGTGGAGTTTGTCAGGACTGGCTCTCCCAAGGCTGTCAGTAGTTCTAACGGAATGTTGCCTACTCCCAGGACCTTGTTTCGACTTAGGTCTTTCAGTGCTCTGTCAAACTCTTCACGCAGTATTACATGTCCCATTTCATCTTCATCTACATCCTCTTCCATTTCCATAATATTGCCCTCCAGTACATCGCCCTTGTACAGACACTCTATATACCCCTTCCACCTTTGTGCTTTCCTTTCTTTGCTTAGAACTGGGTTTCCATCTGAGCTCTTGATATTCATGTAAGTGGTTCTCTTTTTTCCAAAAGCCTCTTTGATTTTCCATGTACGCAGTATCTATCTTACCCCGAGTGAGAAAAGCCTCTCCTCCCTTACATTTATCCTCTAGCCATCACTGCTTAGCCATTTTCCCCTTCCTGACGATCTCATTTTTCAGACTTTTGTATTCCTTTTTGCCTGCTTCATGTACTGCATTTTTACATTTTCTTCTTTCATCAATGAAATTCAATATTTCTTCTGTCCCCCAAGGATTTCTACTAGCCCTCGTCTTATTACATACTTGATCCTCTGCTGCCACCACTATTTCATTCATCAAAGCTACCCATTCTTCTTCTGCTGTATTTCTTTCCCCCATTCTTGTCATCTTATGCTCTCCCTGAAACTCTGTACATCCTCTGGTTTAGTCAGTTTATCCAGGTTCCATCTCCTTAAATTGTCACCTTTGTGCAGTTTCTTCAGTTTTAATCTACATTTCATGACCAATAGATTGTGGTCAGAGTACCCATCTGTCCCTGGAAATGTCTTACAATTTAAAACCTGGTTCCTAAATCTCTGTCTTACCATTATATAATCTATCTGAAACCGGTCAGTGTCTCCAGGCTTCTTCCATGTATACAACCTTATTTCAAGATTAAATTGTGCTTTGTGCAAAATTCTACCAGGCGGCTTTCTCTTTCATTTCTTCCCCCCAATCCATATTCACCTACTACGTTTCCTTCTATTTCTTTTCCTACTATCGAATTCCAGTCACCCATGACTATTAAGTTTTCGTGTCCCTTCACTATCTGAATAATTTCTTTTATCTCATCGTACATTTCTTCAATTTCTTCGTCATCTGCAGAGCTATTAGGCAAATAAACTTGTACTACTGTAGTAGGCATGGGCTTCATGTCCATCGTGACCACAATAATGCCTTCACTTAACTGTTTGTAGCAGCTTAACTACACTCCTATTTTTATTCATTAATAAACCTATTCCTCCATTACCCCTATTTGATTTTGTATTTATAACCTTACCAAATGTCTTATTCCTCCTGCCACCAAACTTCACTAATTCCCTCTACATCTAACGTTAACCTATCCATTTCCCTTTTTAAATTTTCTTACCTAACTGCCCGATGAAAGGATCTGCCAGTCCGCACTCCGATCTGTAGAACGCTTGTTTTCTGTCTCCTGATAACGACCTCCTCTTGAGTTGTCCCCGCCTGGAGATCTGAATGGGGGACTATTTTATCTCCAGAAGAGGACGCCATCATCATTTCAACCATACAGTAAATATGCATGCCCTCGGTAAAAATTATGGCTGTAGTTTCCCCTGGTTTTCAACCGTTCACAGTACCAGCAGAGCAAGGCCGCTCTGGTTAGTGTTACAAGGCCAGATCAGTCAGTTACCCAGACTGTTGCCTCTGCAACTACTGAAAAGGCTGCTGCCCCTCTTCAGGAACCACACGTTTGTCTGTCCTCTCAACAGATACCCCTCTGTTGTGGCTGCACCTACAGTACAGCTATCTGTATCGCTGAGGCATGCAAGCCTCCCCACCACCAGTAAGGTCTATTGATCATGGGGGAAAATTTGGAATTCATAAGTTTTTACCAAATGGTGTGGTTTTCCTCAAATATTATGTTTCTACAGTGACTATATTGTTTCACAGTTTGTCATTTACAAGAAATTATTTGAACCAAAATTACGATTTGAAAATTGTTATGGCTGTGCAAGAAATTAATTAATTCTGTGTGTGTGTATTTACTTCATGTTTCACTTATGCTTTCTTTTTCCTCATCTTCAACACTGTGAGAAACTATACACAGAGCTGTCAGTGTCACTGTTTCAGTGCTTACCAACTTCACTTAACTGCAAAAACAAACATGGTGGACAGTGGAACAGTTGAAGGTTTGAAAACAAGATGGCTGATGGTGGAACAATTGAAGGTGTCCCTGGCAGTTGTTCTGAATCTGTCAAAGGCGTTTGTGAATATTGTGTGTGTGTGTATGTGTGTGTGTGTGTGTGTGTGTGTGTGTGTGTGTGTGTATGTGTGTGTGTGTGAGTATGAGGCAGAGAGAGAGAGAGAGAGAGAGAGAAAAATCACGGAGCAAAACTATTGCTCATTTGACAATCAGTTCTACTCAGAAGAAAATGGGCTTCCAATGGAGTCACCGTTCAATGGACTCCTAGCCAAAATTTTTCGCATATCGCCTTGGAAATAAAATATTTGAAACGAAAGTAAGACTGAAACAATACCAGATAATATATTGATATCCTTATGCAGATGACATCATATGCCTTCTAGATGAAACCCAAAGTCGCATCCAACAACTCCACAGTGATATAAACAAAGTACACCCAAAAATAAAATTCGCCATAGAAACAGAACACGACAAAAGGCTAAACTTCCTTGACCTGACAATATAGAGACACAAAACCAACACCATTTCTCCATGTTAAGGGGAGTGACCATCATCAGCACAGCCATTCACTAAGATTCTAATCATCCAGTTACGCACACACTAGTCCGCTGCCAATTTATGCAATACAGCTGAACAAAACCCCACTCACTGAAAACAACTACAAGAGTGGATTACAGACAAACAGACAAATAGCTGTAGAGAATGGGTACGACACAAATATTATAGATAAACTGAATCACAAAATTAAAAAATAGAACACTCAACACACCAAAATAGAAGCCTCCTCATCAACTTACAAATAGACAGAACACACATATGAGCACACATGAGCAAGAAACACCCACAATGACAAACAAGTGGTTCACTCTCACCTACAACAAAGCAGTCCACAGAATAGCCAACATACTTAAAAATGCCTAAAAGTAGCCTACATGACAGAAAACTCAACACAAAGAAAACTAAGGACAATCAACAGAAAGCCAGTTAAACACAACACATCTGGTAATTACCAACTAAGGACTGCAAATCAATTTATATAGGACAGACAAGCAGAAATCTTAATACCAGATACACAGAACAAAGAAGAGCATTAAAAAGTAACAGATGCCATTCCACATTTGCTGAACACCTTATGGACAAGAAACATAAGCCAACAAACATAAATACTGATATGAAAATTCTCAAATACAGAAACAGCCTCACACTAAGATTAATAATTGAATAAAATTATCAGACATAAAAATCCATAGTGGCAGGAAACTAAGTGATAAATGAATACACAGCTCTCTGCAGTGAAACTCTGTTCTCTGCCCCAAAGAATTATTAGACAAGACCAACCTACAGAGGTCGCTACCCACTCCCCACCCCCTCCCACACCCCACACACAAAAAGAAATCCTCAAACCTACTGGCATACATACTCTCTCTCTCTCTCTCTCTCTCTCTCTCTCTCTCTCTCTCTCTCTCTCTCTCTCCCTCTCCCGCGCGCACACACACACACACACACACACACACACACACACACACACACACACACACACATACACACCCACACACACACACATACACACACACACACACACACACACACACACACACACACACACACACACACACACATGCAGATTTAATTAATTTCTGGCATAGCCATAAAAATTTTCAAATCGTAATTTTGGCTTAAATGATTTACCTACTTTAAGGTATAAGTGGTTGCAGATGACAAACTGTGAAACAAAATACCCACTGCAGAAACATAATACATGAGGAAAACCATACCATGTGGCAAAGTTGTATGATTTCATAATTTTATGCGGTTTTCAGATACCTGAAATTACGATTTAAAAGCTAATATTTACATGTGTACAGACAGTAAAGAACATTCTTTTCGTTTAACAGCCATAAAAATGAAAGCCCACTGAAGATGCTGCAAGTACAGTAGAATATGTTTGGGGTAAAAAATGAGATTGTGTTTTGTTAAAGTTGGACCCTATCCAAAAACGTATGTATTGTTAAAGGAAACACGGGAAAAAAGAGCTTCAACTGCAAGAAGACATTAGACTGTAGATGACTGCAAACATGTTGTCTGGTCGGACGAGTCTCGCTTCAAATTGTATCGAGCGGATACACGTGTTCGGGCATCCAATTCGCCATTGGGCCATTAGAATTGCTGCAATGTGGCTCCAGAAACACTCTTCCTGAATATAAACGGTTCAGCTGGCCACCAGTCTTCCTAGACATGAAAATTATTGACCATATCTGGAATGCTTTGCAACGAACTGTTTAGAAGATATCTCCACTCCCGCTACTATTACGGATTTACAGACACCCTGCAGGATTCATGGTGTCAATTCCCTCCAGGACTACTTCACATATTAGTCGTGTGGGCATGCTGTATATTGTTGCGGCACTTCTGTGAGCTCGCTGTGGCCCTGCACGATGTTAGGCAGGTGTACTAGTTTCTTTGGCTCTTCAGTATACATTACCCACTTAAGTAAAATGTGTCATGGAAGAGCTTTATAGGACTGTTATCTTCAAAATCGGTACTTATTTGCAGTAAAAATTGTAAAATGAAACTAAGACTGTTGTAACGCAATACAATGCACAGAAGAAAAGTGTTTCTTTTATTTCTTGTGGGCCTGCAGCGTTGTATATATCTTATAAGGACAGTATGTGCTGAAAAATGTACGCTGCCATAATGTTGTTATTGAGATGCTCTCATTGTTATCAGCTCATTTCGAACCTCAAAGTAATTTTCAAAGCATCTGAAAAACATTTCAGTCTCGAAACAAATGTTTTTGTACATTTTAGTTATTACTTAAAACCTTAGTACATCGTTACTGCCTTTGCCATCAACATGTTAATGTAGGCGAAGTTGTATTGACCTACAATTTATGCAAGTATTCCACACTATTTTTCAGATGGTCGATTATCTTGACAACTTCTTTTGACAGCTTTTAACGCCGTACCATGATTACATCCTTGGATTGTTATTTTATGGGTTGTGAGATAATATAATCTTTGTTTTATTTACTGGAATTATTGTTATTACTCTGATTTATTTTATGGGTTTGTGAGTAGATATAATCTCTATTCCGTTCACTGGCAGTATGTTTACTTGTTTTCCTTATTGATGTTGTTACCTGTGCTTATTTTATTCACCCATGATCGATTTCTATGATTTCAATAATGTCTATGTAGTTTTTATATTTTTTTCATTTAAGATTTTGTTTTATATTTGCTTGTATGGGTGCAAATTTCAATTTCTTCCAGAAGCTTTAGTTTCAAGCCCTAAGTGTTATGTGCAAGATTTCTATAGTGTGTTCTAACCGGATTATGTGGGAATTTTCTGTTCTTATTTAATGATAAAATGTGGACTGGCTTATGTTGCTCTGTCTTATGTGTTTTTAAAATCATATTTTGAAATGTATGAGCATTTGGCCCATACATAATTTGTCACAGTCGCTGCAACTGACTTTTTATACACCTGCATATGTGTGTGTGTGTGTGTGTGTGTGTGTGTGTGTGTGTGTGTGTGTGTGTGTGTGTGTGTGTGTTGTGTGTTGTGTGTGTGTTTTTGTGTGTGTGGGTGTGGATTAGTGATTTTGTTCTTTCAGACCAGGTTAGTGATTTGTTGTTGTGTGCAAAGTGAAATGAAATCGTTCTGTGTTTTACTTTAATATTTCGATTAACTTGAGATATGCCTCCCATATACCTCTGTGGTATGTAGGTGAGTTTTTTCGTAGTGTTTGTTTCTCTTGTCAGTGTTATGTCATGTTATGTCATTATGTATTATGTTCTGAACTGACTTTGTGTGTTTTTTATATATTTGGTCTACAATAGTGAGTTTACTGCTGTTTGTGCATGTTATGTATTTTAGAGTTGCTAATTCTTTCTGTATTGCTGGATTTTGTAGTGGAAGGTTTACTTATCTTTTTATAATAGTGTAGAAATATGGCCATTCATGTATTGTGGGATGTCAAGAATATACTTCTGTGATGTTGTCTAATGGGGTAAGTTTCCTGTAAATTTCGAAATCATGCCTGCTGTGTATGATTTGTATCATTACATCAAGGAAAGTAATTTATCTGGTATTTTCTAGTTCTAGAGAGAGTTTCATATTTTGGTGTAGATTGTTTTATGTATTGTGGATGTGTTGTATGTCTGTGTCAGTTCTGTCTATTAGAAAAAGCAGTGTGTCATCAACATAACGAAAGTAGCATGATTTTGTTAGCAACCTTGCTTGGAGGTCTCAATAGTTTTTGTTCAGGGGTACTAGGAATAATATAAATGATGGTATCTTCTGTACTGATTGTATCATTTTTATTAAATTCGAACTACTTCTGATTGAGTAGTAATTTCTGTAGTTTTATTACTTCTAGTATTGCTGAGACTGGCAACCTTCGATACTGTAACAGGTTGTGTTCTATGATATAATTTGTTTTATTTATTAGAATTCTGGTATACAGTTTCATGATATCAAAAGATACAAGTTTTCCCTTCGGTGGCATTTTTATGTCTTTGATGTAGTTAGTCAGGTTTCTGAAGTTTTTTTATTGTGTAGCTTTTCTGGTAAGTGTCATATTTGTTTGACAGATTGTTTCATTTTCTAATAATTTGGTAGGATGGATTATCTATGCAGTTCCCTACAGGCCACATTGGAATTTTGGATTTATGGATCTTAGGTTGTGCATGACGTGTGGCTGTTGTTGCATTCATAGAGATATATTGCCTTTTTTGCAGCGGGTGACGATTGTGTTGCTACCTTTTGTTACTTTCTTGGTTTCGGCAGCATATTCGTTAGTTGTTTTTCTGTCTATCTCTGTAATATTATTGTCTGCAAAAAATTTCTGTATGTACCTTATGCAATCATTTTGTTTCATTTTTACAAAGCTACTCACTTTAATTGTTCTCATAGCTTTTGCTTCATGTGTGAGTAATTTTTTGGTTAATGTTTCTGATTATTTTATGACCCTGTTGATGTTGGTTGTTTGTTTGACAGGCTTTGGTGAACGATTATACTGTGATTTGTGTTGTTTGTAGTGTGGTTTTACTTCATTGTGTATAGGTAGCTTGGCTCTGTCTATTGGTACTTTAGTAGTTGCTATGAGAGATTTAACTATTGCTGTGTTTGGTTTTGGTTGTAGGTTCTACATTTACACCTTCATTGAGCAGCTGTTCTACTGCTGGAAATTCTTCAGTTGCATCATTCTCACTTGTTTGATTACATAATATACATATCTGTCTATACATTTTGATAGGTTATCAAATATCAATGAGGTAGTACTTCTAATAAGACATAAATGTGCTACATACATATCTTGATTTACAATGTCTTTCTATGCCAATTTGTTCTTTATGTGCTCCATCATACATATTTCGTCACCCAGCTTCTTAATTTTAACTTCAAATTTTCGTGATTTCATTTTGATGGAGATGTAAGTGGGAACCAAGTTGTTTTCTACACACAGTTTATTAAATTTCACACTTTTGATAAGCTTCCTTAACTTCAGACGAAGTCCTATATACTGCAGGAAATTCTCCACGTTATGATGTGACAGAAGTAGAAGTATTTTTATTTCTGATCAGCGTGCAACATTGTACATGTCTTCTAACTATATTATACACTACAAGAAAAGTTGATACTAAATAATATCACAACAGTCAGAACGTTTACTGATTTGATCCATACAGGGTTTTTGAAAGCATTTGACTGTGAAAACAATTGGTTTGTTTGTAAATAAATTTTCTGTGTAACATCTAAGAGATTAATTTTTGGCTACAGTGCGACAAGAGGAAATTATGCCTCTAACAGTTATAAACATTATCCATTCGATTTAATAAAAAATAGTGAATACTTATAAATATTAATTATTTATAAAATATTCTATGATACAATTGTACATATCGATGTGTATCATACAAAGACAATGATAATTGTAGTTTCCTTTTATGATCTGTGTTTGTCTTCCTTTGTTTTAACCTTTAACTGGTTGGCTTTTGTAGGTTACGGACGCATATCGAACTGAGGTCTGTTAGGAAAGTGTAATTATTTGTTAATTCGTACTTGAAAATAGAGTTCATTGTTATAATAAACATGAGAGAATATTAATTTGTAACTTTAATTCCTCTCTCAGGAAGCATTGTCTGTGTTATTTATTTCTTTCCGCTGCAAGGGGCACAGCCATTGATGATAGCGATTGTATCGCATTTTTGTCTGTGTTTTCCTTAGAAGCAAATCAAATGTTTGCTTGATGAAGTCTAAATAGTGCACAATACGAAAGTACATTTAATAGCGTTTGATACACATTTTAAAAATTTACTTATTTGTTCTAACAATAGAAAGTCTGTATCAATTGTCTGCCGCCATCTTAACAATTATCGCAGCGGCAAATTCAAATTCAAAGTACTAAACTCTGCAGATATAAATGCCGAATGTAATACAAATTTATAAAAATAAACGTGCACCGGTGGTTCCAAACTCAATTTAAGGAAAGTAATTCGAATCAGATTGGTTCTTTGAAAAGAGTGCTCATAGCACGATCATTATAACAGACTTTTCTATGTATGGAGGAGAAATTAATTACGCACAAGTTGTGGAGAACATTGGTAACATACGTCAGTGTTGTGCGCGGCTGATGTTCGGTGGTTTTAATGATCATTTTGCTGAAGATAACTGCTTCCATCTTAATAAATAGTTGTAAGGAATCTCTTGTATGAACTGTGATCTAGTGACACTTACACAACGTAAGACAACACTTTAACACAATGTTAACTTGGAGTTTTTTATCAACTTGATCAAATCTTTAGCCGATAGAAAAATTATTTATTATTTACTCAAAGTAATAAAATAAGATTATCATTTCCCTTAACAAATTAGTTAAATACCGAACCACTGAATAACACAGCGAACGCCACATCTGCTACCAGTCACGATTTCTCTTTATTTACTTTTAGCACGACTTGTAAGAAGATCTTTGTAACTGATGTGCTTATATAAGATATTTTCGAGGTGCATATTGTACAATTAGTTCTGTGTGTGGTTTAGTGTGTGTGAGACTCTGCATAAACGGACCAGTAGAAAATTAAGCAGACCCTCACACGTTGACAACATGAATAGAAAGGCTTAATACACTCAAAAAACGCACTTGAAAATGAGAATAATTTCCGAAACGTGTCATAAAACAGTAAATAAAGAAAAATCATGACTGGTAACAGAATATTTATTTATAAACAAACCTACAGATCGTTTACTTCAGAATCACTTGAAAACAAACGACGATCGACACGAAATACTATGAATTGTGCTGATGTGGCACAAAAAGGATTAGGGGTCATGGAAATTTCTTGTCTTGTACACAGACCATACACTGCTACAACACTCAACTTCTGAAACACTTATGGTACATCATGTAGTCCATTAAAAAGACACCTGAGCGATGCCACATCCTCCAGCTAGTGTAAGTTGAACATTTTGAATAGAGTTTTACATATTACCATGCAAAGAATAACTGTGGTATTTTATTTCAGATTAGATTACTAGTAATAACTATGCATATATAATAGTGTTTAACAAATTAAAGTTTGGGTAAAAGCAATTCAAATAATGTTTTTCCTAAACTGAATAAAAATTAACAAAATCCCTTTCAAAATAAAAAAATTACCATAGTCAAATTGTTGTTTGCACTTACTATGTAGTGTTGGATAAAGATGTTTCATACAAAAAGAGAATAACAATTACTGATGAGCAATAAAAACTACTAACACTTACCTTACCAATGAAAAGTAGAAGCTGTTTTTCAGGTACTTAATGGATGTATACACTGTTTACAAAGGTCTAACTGGGACTGGGACATTGAATGGCCACTCTTATCATTAGCCATGATTAAAATTATGAGCTCACAAAAATGCAATATTGACCTTTCTTCCTCCTTCCTTCAATTCGTTTTGAGATGATTAGGAATTATCAGATAATTCTGTTACATTTTACATTAAACAAATAATAATGTACACATATAATATTTATTCAAGTGTTACTACCTTTTCTAATAATTAGGGTAATGGTCATATTCACTTGACAGGTATACCTTTCGTGCTAATCGGGCCATCTTTATCCATCATTAAACTATTTATGTTTAAACAAATGGCTCACTAAATGAATGAAGACTTTGAATTAGGAGATAAAAAATTCAAAACAAGCATTACTCATTCTACAAATACAAAAATGCATATTTTATGTATGAAATATAACAAAAATGCTTTCTGAAAAAAACAGTTAAAACTGGATGTAGGTATTTTGCATTTTGAATAAGCATTCCAGATACATGTATTTTATATAATTCACGTCTCTAATAGTAAGACAGGTGATATACAATACGTACAAGAGCCAAGTGTGACCAATAAGAATAACATTGACACTGCTATCCTCAAAGAAATTGAAGAAGAACTATGGGCTAAATCAACAGCATAATGAACACTCTAATGAGTTCAGAATACGGATTGAGAGCAAAGTGAAGAAGAAGTAATGATGATTGACAGTAATGAGGGTAAAGATAAACTTCACATAAAAACTGGTGAACATGAAATGGACAATGTTGAGAAATTCTAATACATTGCAATGAAAATAACACTTGGAAGCGAATGTAAGATTTTGAGATGTGTTGCTACAGAAGAATGTCGATAGTTAGATGGGTTGATATAAGGGTTGAAGAGGTTCTCTCAGAATCGGCCAGAAAATGAACACTTACACTACAAGTAGAATGGAACACATGACAGGACATGTGTCATAACGTCAGAGAATAGGTTCCATAGTATTAGAGAGAGAGCTGCAGAGGGTAAAAGCTGTAAGGAAAGAAACTGAAATACAGCCAACAAGTAATTAATTACACCAGATGCTACTACCTTTCTGAAATGAGAATGTTGATCAAGGGGAAATCCGTGATAGGCCACATCTAAATAGATGACTGACGTCTGTGTCTCCCCCCTGCCTCAAAAAATGGAAAATTTGGTGGCTTCCCAATATAAGACTAACCATCTGCCTAAAGAATGAGCGTTACCATGTGAGGTGGAAGTTTAAAGTATAAGAGCTCTCATCATGCCTAGCAACCCTTTTGACATTGACTTTTTCACTTTCAATTCTGCAATTGTTGTTTGTATCAATATTTGTCACTTCATCGTTCTCTTGACGATCGATCGTAATTATGAAAGTATGGTCACATTTAATACAATTTTTACAGAGAGTACACAGAATTTCACCATTCACTCTATCCCCAAGTGAGGTGGTGCAGTGGTTAGCACAACAGACTCACATTTGGGAGGACGACGGTTCAGATCAAAATCCAGATGTCGAAGTTTTTGTTTTCCGTTATTTCCATAAATCGCTCCAGGCAAATGCATGAATAGTACATTCGAAAGGCCAAAGCTGAATTACTTCTATATCGTTGAATCAATCTGGCGTTGTTTTCTGCGTATGATAACCTTGTTATCGACGGGGCATTAAATCTTAATCGCCCATTTTTCTTTTTCTACCGTACAGTCCTCCGTTCGATATCGGTAGGTCAGTATTCAATGGATACAGGACCTGTATGATTCAATGGAAACGTGCCCTGTATGATGTTGCAACTCGTTTGTAACGACTAAAAATCAGAAATGAGGAAGGAAAATCAGGATTTAACGTTCCGTGGACACCGAGGTCATTAAAGACGGAGCAAAAGCTCTGATTGATACAAGAATGAGGAAGAAAATTGGCCGTCCTCTTTCAAAGGAACTATCCCAGCTTTTGCCTGGGGCGATTTTGAAAATCACTGAAAATGTTGATCAGGATGCCCAGATGTATACTTAGAAGTTACAGTTAAAGAAAATTATTAGAAAAAAGTGTAAATGTATTTAAATTAGAAAAACGATCAGACTTTCTGAAGCTGGTACGTAAGACAAATCCCATCGTCAGAAGCACACTAGGAGTGAATGGTAAGTTGCTGTGAACACCAGAGGTAAACTACATTGTCTCAGTGTATATGGGTGGACATCCGGCTGCATATTTCAGCTGTGCCGGACGTTTACCAGGAAATGGAACTCTGAGTTCCACTTGTTCCAGAGTTGTTGCTGTTCGCTCGAGTAATTACTGCCTACAGCATGACACCAAGGGCAGTCTCACCGGTTGCATATCTGCCGAGCCACAGGGGCGCTCATGTGCAGGGCAATCTCTCTCTTAGTATGACGGTGCATTTGCTAATTCCTGTCTTACATCCAACCTGTACCTTCCTACCATGGACTACTGGGATGAAGGGGAAATTTCAGGCTAACGAGAACGTGTAAAGGAAGGCGGTACGCCTCAGTGGAAGCCTTTTAACTAAGGAGGTCTTGCGGAAAATGTCTCCCATTCATTGTGTCTAATGGAGTTCGCATCTACAAGAAGTGCCATGAAGAGGATGTGATATAATTAATTTATTTTTTCCGTTTATGATGGGTCTGGACCACGATGTACGCTACACGCGGTCTAACGGTATTAGCGGTTTCACAAATATGGAACTTGGCAAAATCGTGGGTCATAACGTAAAAGGCTTCGACAAGAAAAGTAGTTTTCATAAGGGAGAAACATATTTGTTACTTAAGTATTTTAAATTGCTATGAAATTAAGTGTATTTAAAACAAATAATTTATCATTTGAATTTCATCGTTCGGATGTATGCGTGAAAAGTGTACTGATCGATAGTACGTTGGGAAATTGAGCTCTTACGTCCGATGTGTGTGAAGAGAGTGCTACAGGAGTGACTGTAATTCTTGGAACATGCTATAACTGATCTGATATCATATGGACAGTACTGAACTTGCTTCACGCAAACATTTTGATAAATTTACTGGAAGTATACAAGTGCAGTTTATCAGAGAAAGACAAAAGCTGGCGTAATTTGAGGTGAATTATTGCTAACTGTGGTCGACGCCCAATGACTTAACAACAGTATTACTGCTCTGCGAATAAGCCCAGCCTGCAAATTGGTAGCCGTAGTGTGCTGTAGATGATATGGTACTATGACCAAGCGGTCTTCGAAACGAAGGATATCAGTGCAGTAAAGTGGGTGGATGCAGAGGCGTGACAGAATGGTAGCAACGATGTATCGTGTTTGGATGCCCAGAAGTACACTGTAAATGAAGTTGCCTCATATGTTCATGTATCAACTGAGACTGTACCTAGTCATTAAAAGAGATGCATCAATAAGGGCATGGTGTATTATTTGCTAATAAACATTGTACGAAGAATTGACGACATATATTCAATTTGAGTTGTTCTAAGGATGAGTAAATGTAAAAATTAATCATAATAAGTTAATCAAAATAAGTTAGTCACCAAGAAGTTCAGGTCGAAACGAAATTAACCTCTATGGTCGTTTTTTTTTTTTTTCAGATGAAATACCACAGGCATGTATCTGTTAAAAGACAATTTAATCTGTCTTTTTCCTTTAAAATAGCACACACTCTTGTTACTGCGGAGCATAATGACCCAATGGACGAAACTCTTGATGTATATCTGAACGCTTTCATGGCCGATGTCACTGTGCATAAAAGGGTTTTGGATATTAGGCCGCATCAGTGACGCACATCACTAACCAAAATTATTTTATAAAAAAATTCTATCAGTCTGCGTTAAGGAAATATTATTACATGAAATTTAATACAATTTAATTCCTGTCTGACCCAGGTAAAATATTATTGTTAATGTAATATTGGTGTTGATCACAATTAAATCAAAGAAACGTTGATATTTCTCTTTTAAACATAAGAAATAACTCATAAAAATATAAGGAAATGTCAGCACATTCCTTTCTTTGTAAAATGGTCCAAAATAAAATGTAACAGTAATGGAAAAATTTATTTTGATAAAATGACATCCAAATTTAAATAAATGACAATATATTTATTTCTTTTGATCGAAAATTTGATGAAAATGCAAAAAAGTAACAGTGGACAAGCTTTTTTGAGCACCAAAGATTAACAAAATACAAGAAAGTGATAATGGGCAGGTTACTTTTTAACACAGAATATTGTTAAGATACAAACAATATGTGATTCTGTGTGTGTATGTATCTTTTTGTACATCTACATATAATGTGTTTGTTCAGTGCAGTTCGTTCATCAAACTACAAGTAAATAATGGTACACATACCAGTTTTAGACACAGAACACAGTTTTATACACAGAACACAGATAGTTTAATACTTCTTACAGTTTTGAGAATAATATGGAACATGGCCTTTACAATCAGAAATCGTGAAGTTTTATGTCATAATTAGAAGAAAAAAATTGCACCTGGCACGTTTGTAGCTTTGCTTCGAGTTGCTACAGCTTGGTATAGAGTTTGATATTGACTGACCCTGTGTTTGTATCGTTCTCAGAATAGCAATAGATTCTGTATTTCGTAGCAACCGTTTTCTGGCTTCGGTATACGGCAAGCAACACATCTTCCTCGTTCCTCGAGGAATGTTCTTCTTTTGTGACCAATATTTCTTTTCCACTCCGGACTGATTTCATTCCACAATACAAAAACATTGAGGGCAGAACTGTGACGCATTTTGTAAAATACAATTACAGGCTAACAACTGCTATTTCTCTTGCACATGTGTGTGCAATAAGCCGGTCGACTATGTCAACTGAAAGTTTCATCGCTCTGGAAGTGTTACATCATTTCTGGCTTTTTATGTTCTCTGTTGCTCATTTAGTTACCATTATGCACTGTGATCATGAGTAAAACGTTTTTATTTTTCTTTGGATTGGAGGGCACTACTGGGGTATCTTTCGTGAAATACAATTCTTAATTTTGGACGTCTTTTCATAATAGCTTAGGCAGTTCTGTCTTGTTTTCTCTAACTGTGCCCAACAGCACAAACTTTCTTTCAAGAAGTGCTTGACCCAACATACAAGACGTAAAAGAATTGTCACATGTAATATTCTCTCCTCTTTCCTCATATGTCAGGTCAATGACAGCACGCAAACCCTGATATTTCTCAACTGCTACACTAGGTGGTTTTCCTGTACAGATTTGTGTTGTCAGAGCAGGCGAACTAGCACTGTCACGCGGTGTCCATATCTTTATCCTATATATTATTTGAGTGGATAGCGACCTCTAAAACCCACCAGCTACTCATCAACAGGATCATCCAGAAGTGTATAATTTTGCAACTATTTCCAGCCACTCTTCCAATTAGTTTCTTAGAAGTGCTAGATGCTTCTAGTTTGATCTCCCACCTGTGGATACTAACCATCAAAATATAACACTACAGAGATGCAAAATATCATCTTCAGTGACATTGTAACAGGAAAATTGCTCTACCAGACTCCGGATCCCATAAGCAGCTTGCTGGTTCACCATAGGATTTATAAACGCCAGCAAGCAATAATACAATTGTATATGTTTCTAATTTAATTTCATCTATATATTCTCATTTGTCACCTCCTATATTCCTTCAAGAGTCAATCGGACGTAGCTGATTTCTCATCCTCCAGCACTTACATCTTCAACAAGTTAGTGTGCACTGTTGCAAAAGTAAGCAGTGGCCACCACTGATGTGTAAACTGGTACGCATCTGGACTTAGATGTAGTGGAGTATGAAACTAAACGATCCAAAAATTGAAATTATCAAAAACAATCAGGTCATTATGGTCCAAGGAATGTGAGTGTAGAGAAGTTTCAACTATATAAAGCAGTATAATATTTTTTCAACAATTCAAGTAATTAAGGGGAATAGTTATGAATTTATAAGCACCAGAAATGAGATTTAAGTTAGCAGTAGATAGAAAACTTTTTTTCAGGTCATACTGAACCAAGGACAGCAGCAGGGTTAAAGGTTTTCAGCTCAGCTGTTACTGACAAGTACATAACTTGTGGACAGGAGCCGAGGTGGACGCCTTTAAAATGCCATGAAACTCCATGGGTTGTGATAGTTTGTGATTGCGAAGTCGAGTGAAATTTACAAGGAACTGTGTTCTAAGAGCCCACTAATGTGTACGATGTTTCAACCCATCTGGCCTGGATGCACGCACTGATTCACTTGGGATGGATCCCACAAGGCCGTTGTATCCTCTCTTGACTGAATCTGGTAAACAACTGCAGTAACTGATTCTTGATATCCTGCATACTGGCTCTTTTATTTATTTATTGATTTTATTTAGCAAATGTCATCTACACAGTAAAATTGCACACATACTATTAATATAATATACGAATTAGATATATATTATTAAATAATTGATTGCAAACAACTATATGCGAAAGATTAGGGAGACAGCCACTGCAGCTATTACAAGTCAGCATCTAAGCAGGTCACCCACTGAAAAGTATGCAGAGTAGCATTCATGATATCCCTACAGTCTCCCTCAAACCTCCTCGCAGGACACTCGGAGATCAGGTGAGGGATTGTTTGTTGTTCTGCGCCGCAGTCGCATCGTGGGTCATCTGTGAGCTTCTATTTGTAGAGAATGGCCTTACACATGCCGTGATTAGTCCTCATACAATTAAGTCTGCACGAAGTTCTGGGCATTTGCATTCCTTCCACCGGTATCGAAGAATCAAAATCAGTGACAAGAGGATGGTGATTATTCAGCGACCAGTATTGCCTCTATTCTCTAGCTATGTCGTACCTTTCTGGGAATTTGAGGACTTCGTCTTCCCATATAGGTTTCCTGGATTTTAGCCGGGTAGTTGGTATACGGTCCAATATTTTTTGGGATAGGTATATCTTCAGAGACAGATGGGTGATTAATTTGCTTCCATTCTCGGATAGCTACTTGTTGCCTTCTGAGGGAGGGAGGAGCTATATTGCAATGTGCATAAAGCCAGGAAAGTGGAGTTGATTGCAGAGTTCCTGAGGAAATCCTCATGGTGGTATTAAGCTGGACTCTATTTTCTTTGGTGAGTGTGTTCTTATACCAGACTGTGGCGCAGTATTCTGTTACCGAGTAAACAAGAGATTGTGCTGCGGTGCGTAGGGTGTTAGCTTGAGCTCCCCAGGAGGTTCCAGTCAGCTTTCTTAATATGTTATTTCGACTTTTTATCTTTTGACTGTTTATTTCTAGGTGTTATTATAGGTTATTCACTGGTCAAGAGTTATTCCTAGATATTATGGATGGCTGTTATCTGTTAACCGCTCATTGCAGAATGTTACTTGTAACTCTCATCTTGCCTCTCGATTGTTCAGGTGGAATACGATTACCTCAGTTTTATTTGGATTTGAGCAGAGCTTCCATTTCGTATAATACTGGTTAAGAATGTCTTACTCTGAGTGGCTATTGCAATGTCATCTGCGTAGCACAATTTTTGCCATTTAGTTGCTGGCATGTCACTCGTGTATTGGTTGAGGAGAAGGAAAGCCAACACTGACCTCTGTGGGAGCCCGTTGTTTACTGCGTTGAGCTACGTTCACTCTGAAGTAGCGATTTTTCAAAATGTTTTCCAGACGCTTATTTGTCTTGCGACAAGGGATCGCTTTATTCAGCTTTAGTATGATTGCGCCGAGCCAGATCGTATCATAGGTGGTCGAGAGGTCCACAAAAGCCACACAGGTTTTCTGGGCCCTTTGAAAGCCTGACTCAATGTATGAGGTTAAGGCAAGGACTTGTTCGTAGTAGCTCCGTTAGTTCCCAATTCCTGCCTGGTCTGCGGGAATTAGTCTATCTAAGGAGTCATATATTCTGTTCTGCAGCAGTCTTTCTAATACCTTGTAGCAAATGCTCAATAGGGCTCTTGGCCAATAGCTACTAGGTCATCCTGTGGTTTTCCTGGTTTTAAGATTGCGAGGAGTTTGGCTATCTTGAACTGATACGGAACCTTGCTGGTGTTCATGATATCCTCAAAAGAATTGTCTAAGCCATGCACGGGCGGGGGCCCCAGGTGTCTGATGAATTCAGGGAATATTCCGTCTAGACAGGAGGCTTTCCTCAGTTTAAGAGATTTTATCGCGTTATTCATTCCAAATCTATGAACGGAATAGAGAAATCCGTATCTTCTTCAAGTTGGCTGTCGATAGTTTTAATCTCTGCTTTAATCTCTTTCTCGGAGATATCATCTACTGGTACATTTTCCGTGGGTCGTTTTATCTGTATTTCTACTCGTGAAGAAGACATTTTAGGGTTGTTATTGATTAGGGGTGTTGCTGTTCCCAACTAGCGTAAGAGAGACCATGCCTTCCTACTAGATAAGGTTTTTTGTTGTATGTTCCTATCTTTCCCTTCTGCCTTCACATATGGCGTTTAGTATTTGGTTTCATATGTCAGGATCTCCAGTTCTTTGGTATTCGTTATAAAGCATTTCAGCTGCTGCATTCCAACAAGGCATGTATTCTTTCGTATAACCACGAGGGACGTTACGTTTTGCTGCTGCAGTAACGACACCCACAAACCGTGTATAGTTCCCTGCAGAGCGTGGGACCCATCGCAGGTGTGAGTCCACTTCCTTGGCATAAGTTGTCCAGTCTGCTTTTCTGAATTTCCATCTTGGTTTCTGTGTGGATATAATTGCACTCCAAGGATCAGCAATACTGGGCGCTGTTGTGTTCGGGGGAAACCAGGTAATACCCTTTTAATATGTAGTAGTAGATTCATCATTTGATCAGTTGTTATGAGGCATAGATCTGGATTAGTTTCACTTTGACAACGGGCAGATCGGAATGTTTTCAGGTCTTTAGCATCAAAGATTGATGGAGCCGTAGATATTCAATCCACTCGGATAGGATCTCTCCATTTTCGTTGTTTGTTGAGTACCACCAGCCCGTATGGTGCGAATTATAATCGCCGACATAGACTCCAGGATGCCCAATAGTTGGTAGGGGAGGGTTGTGCCATGTAACATAAGGATGTTTGTAGACTGTGGTTATTTTTTATTCCAGACACTTCGATTACCATGGATTCCACACATTCCCCCACCGCGCAGTCGAGCATTTTGTAGTTTTTGATGTCATTCCGTACGTATAACATAGATCCGTAAACGTCGGATGGAAGATTCCCTAAAATCTTGCAGCCATATATTCTCGCTCTAGTTCTGAGTTGAGGCTCATCTGCGGTATGTGTCTCTTGCAGTGCTATAATTTCTATGTGGTTATCTTAAGCTGTCCTACTCAATTGTTCACATTTGTCTCGGCTTAATCCTTCAACAGTTAGTTGTAAGATACGGACACAAGTTCCGATATCTCTTGTCAGGTGGTTCTGATAATAACCATTACCTTTTTTCTTTTTCGTTTTCCTTTGTAGATTTTCTTGACCGTGAGAGAAATTCATTCTAGTTTGGTCGCCTAGTGTGATCCAAGTTGGTCCCACACCTGGCCATTCGAGACACATCTGTGTATTTTGCTCAACATCACGTAGGCAGTTAATTGAGAACGAACATTGTCCTGTTGAAAAACAGTACCGCGATACAGTCGCATGAGAGGTAACACAAGGAGGTGCAAGGTGTTTGTGACATACCATTGTGCCTACTGAGCTCCCAAAGTTATTATTAACAGTGAAACAGTGATGTAAATTGATATGAAAGTTCCGACAACACGATACAAACAGTGACACCACTGTGGCTCTCGAAAATGGTGGAAGGAAGGGGCATTCGCCCACGTCCCTAACGTACTTGCCAACGATGTACTATTGGAGCAGCACAAACCCTTGATTCGTGGCTGACAGCAGAGAGGCGCCATTCATCTGAAATACACTCCTGGAAATTGAAATAAGAACACCGTGAATTCATTGTCCCAGGAAGGGGAAACTTTATCGACACATTCCTGGGGTCAGATATATCACATGAGCACAATGACAGAACCACAGGCACATAGACACAGGCAACTGAGCACGCACAATGTCGGCACTAGTACAGTGTATATCCACCTTTCGCAGCAATGCAGGCTGCTATTCTCCCATGGAGACGATCGTAGAGATGCTGGATGTAGTCCTGTGGAACGGCTTGCCATGCCATTTCCACCTGGCGCCTCAGTTGGACCAGCGTTCGTGCTGGACGTGCAGACCGCGTGAGACGACGCTTCATCCAGTCCCAAACATGCTCAATGGGGGACAGATCCAGAGATCTTGCTGGCCAGTGTAGTTGACTTACACCTTCTAGAGCACGTTGGGTGGCACAGGATACATGCGGACGTGCATTGTCCTGTTGGAACAGCAAGTTCCCTTGCCGGTCTAGGAATGGTAGAACGATGGGTTCGATGACGGCGCCAAACACGCATACGACCATCATTGGCACCAAGGCAGAAGCGACTCTCGTCGCTGAAGACGACACGTCTCCATTCGTCCCTCCATTCACGCCTGTCGTGACACCACTGGAGGCGGGCTGCCCGATGTTGGGGCGTGAGCGGAAGACGGCCTAACGGTGTGCGGAACCGTAGCCCAGCTTCATGGAGAGGGTTGCGAATTGTGCTCGCCGATACCCCAAGAGCAACAGTGTCCCCAATTTGCTGGGAAGTGGCGGTGCGGTCCCCTACGGTACTGCGTAGGATCCTACTGTCTTGGCGTGCATCCGTGCGTCGCTGCTGTCCGGTCCCAGGTCGACGGGCACGTGCACCTTCCGCCGACCACTGGCGACAACATCGATGTACTGTGGAGACCTCACGCCCCACGTGTTGAGCAATTCGGCGGTACGTCCACCCGGCCTCCCGCGTGCCCACTGTACGCCCTCGCTCAAAGTCAGTCAACTGCACATACGGTTCACGTCCACGCTGTAGCGGCATGCTACCAGTGTTAAAGACTGAGATGGAGCTCCGTATGCCACGGCAAACTGGCTGATACTGACGGCGGCGGTGCACAAATGCTGCGCAGCTAGCGCCATTCGACGGCCAACACCGCGGTTCCTGGTGTGTCCGCTGTGCCGTGCGTGTGATCATTGTTTGTACAGCCCTCTCGCAGTGTCCGGAGCAAGTATGGTGGGTCTGTCACACCGGTGTCAATGTGTTCTTTTTTCCATTTACAGGAGTGTACATTGTTCCAAATCACCGCACCACATGAAACACAGTCTTTTGTGTTGGGTCGTTGATAGCTTACGCATGGGGTGGTGTTTCCCCAGCCTGAGACGTGCTAGTCTTCAACCAATGATGCGAGGTGACGCAGAACGTTCCAAGGAAGCCGCCACTTGCTCGTGGATGGAAGCAGCAGACGGGACGTTGGTATGTGGAACCTTGGCAAAGAATACGTTTTCCCTCACGATCACAAGCAATGCGGCGTCGGTTAGCTGTCTTGTCCGAATGCCGCACTAAACTCGACGTTGCACCATTTGAGCAGCGAGCCAAGTGTAGACATTTTCAAATTGGTGCTGATAACGCTGTCTTACACGATTAGACGGCATCAGCGTGTCCTTCGCTTTTTTTGGGGCATCATTCTTCTGATCGGTTTGATTCGGTCCACTACAAAATTCTCCTCCTTTGCTAACCTCTTCATTCCAGAGTTGCACTTGCATCCTGCGTCCTCAGTTATTTGTTGGGTTTATTCAATTTTCTGTCTTCCGTTGTAGATTTTGCTCTCTACCGTTCCCTCTAGTAACATGGAGTTTATTTCCTGAACCCTTCACACATGTTCTATCTTCCAGTACCTTTTTCTTGTTAGAGTTTTCCATATGTTCCTCCCTTCTCATCCGCCGATTCTGCGGAGAAACTACTCATTACAAATCTTAGCAGTGCACCTGATTTTGCCTTGTCTATTCAGCATTTTCTATTTATTTCATTCGTAAGGAATTTATATTGTGGTATTCCAGTCCTATTCTGACCATTTTTTGTTTCCCTCTTTCGTCGATCAATTGAGGTATTTTATCTGTTACCCATGGTATCTTCGCAGTTACTTTTCTTGTACGTATGTTTGTTTGTTAAACATCTGTGATGGTCGATTTTACAGGTGAAAAATACTTTTCAGCTGTGCTGTCTTTTCTGGTGCTCCCTACAGCAGTATCCACATCCTTAACGAACTTCAGATGCATTGCTCATACCTTAGAATTTCAGTACCCACTTCCTTTGACAATGATTCTTTCCAGTTATCTTTAGTCTACTCTTCATTATCACTAAACCGCGATCTGAGTCTATAGCTGCGCCTGGATACGATATCTGATTTCGGCTTCTCTGTCTGACAATGATCTAATCCAGTTGGACCCTTCCAGTGTCTCCAGGTCTTTTGAAAGTTTACCACCTCTTCTTGTTATTCTTGAACAGAGTATACCCTGTTTCCACCTGAAATTTGTTGAAAACCTCAATTAGTCTTTCTCCTCTGTCATTGTTACCGACGAGCCCATAGTCTCCCACTGTTTTCTATTACTTTCTCCGTTGCCGCGTTCCAATTGCCCTTTACATAGAGAATTATCTGCTTAGTATCGTCATATACTTTTTGGCACTTATCAGCTACTGGGGGAGTTGTCTTATATACCTGAACTATCATCACTCAAAATCTAACATATTCATATCCCTTTCATGTCCTAGGATCCCTAGTTACAATACTGAACAGAAACACACCAATGCAGCCTGGTGGCCGTTCAACCTGCCACAGAGAAAAGCAACACCATTCATACAGAAACCCGCCGATGGCGTGTACATGTACGAAGTTAAACTGGCATCCGACCATAATTTATAGGAGCTGCCCTTTCTCGTAAGCCATTACCATTTTGAATTTCAAACATTTTGAGAATAGTTTTTACCAAATTAAGAAAAGCCCTAACAGGTTCTAGAGCTAAGAAGTTGACGAGACATAAATAAATAAGGATATATCATCAATGCTACAGTTTCCAATAGATTGCATCAGGACACTTGGAAAATCAGAATCGAAGGAACTGTGAGACAAACAGTCACAGTATCACCAGAAATTTTGTAACCAAAAGCTGATATTCCAGTTATACGGTTAAGGAGTAATGGTATTACTGAAATGTAGTACGATGGGGAGATGCAAAATGGATTACTAGAGAAAATGGGAAAAAAAGAGGATCAGGGATTTGACTGGACTGAGGGGGGGGGGGGGGGCGTGTTTTCAATTGTAATGAAAATGTAGGTAAACACTAATCCATAAGATGATGAAAACGTTTAAAAAAGCAGATAGACAAACAATATAAATAAACAGTGAGAAGCAAAAATTATAACGGTGTTTAAAGAAAAAGAGAGAGGAGTAACTACTAGAATTGTCGAGGAATTAGATTGCCGGATGCAGCATACAAGGCTTACGCTAGTGTCATGAACTGTAGATTCAAAGTATTGTCAGAGTGTTTATTAAGTGAAGAACAAATAGTTTTCTGCGCAGGAAGACTGATAACAGATCCAGTATTTGCAGTGACACAGATCATTGAAAGCATAGAGAGATGCACATAGCTATTTGTTGGTATGTAGAAGGCACTTTACGAAATTAATAGAGGAAAACTATTGATGGAAATGAAAGAAAGAGGGCACCCACTCCGTTTAATAAACACTTTAAGAAGCCTGTGCAAAAATACCACAATCACTTTAGATGTAAAGTTAGAAGTGGCAGCAATTTTCATCAGGTTGTAGCATGTGGCCCATTCCTTTTAATATGGGGTTTAGAGTTACAAGTACAGATACTGTGATGATATGCACCCTCTTCCAGTGTGTTAAGTCTTTCTCTTATGCGCCTAACAATCCTCCAACGTATAATTTACTGTGGATATTTTTTGCACAGTTTTAACTGCGATGGGAAGTGGACTACTCCTGTGAGAGCAGTCTATTCGTTTCGATTCTAGTGCACCCTCTTTAGTAGCTGGTCTGCTACCCAGGGAGACAAAGGTTAATTTCGTGCTTGTGCCAAGTGTACTTTGAGTCACTAACCAACCTAAAAACATGCTACTCGAAGTAGTTAGAATTATTAGTCTTAATGTGAAGTAAATACCGACGTACTATTGTTGAGTACACAGTCCTCAGTCACCAAGAGAAATATCTCCACTTACACCCCTAACTCGCTGTATGTATACAGCAACTGTGTGAATGGAAAGCTGGGTATTATAACAGTCAAAGAGACTACTCCAAATTGGGTTACATATGCGTGTTGTGTGACAGTTTTAACGGAGAAAGAGAGTGGGCTGCAAAAGGAATTTACCTTCTAAGTAAACAAATCGAACATTATAATGTGACTGTATCCACAAAGAAAACTGAAACAATGGATTCTATATAAAAAAATAAGAACTGTAACTGAAAAGGCAATTTATTTCAGTTATCTAAAACAATTCTCAAACTAAGAACAGAAATAATGATGAACAATACAGTAGCTGAACAGCTCAGTCTTTTCAATTAATTATAAAATTATGAGTTACTCGTATCTTCAGTCTCAGTTGCACATTTTTTCGCATATGAGATTTTGCGATCACATTGGACCATCGTCAGATCAAAGCAAAGTAAAGCTATGTAAGTAGTCTCTGTTATTTTACAATAATTATAAAAGAATGTTATAGGTAACTGTGTAGTTGTGTCAGCAACCCATCGTGTCTGTGTCAGGACCTCACATCAAAATACTTCGTTTTGGAACTTTAGTTAGTGTTTTAAATTGCTATCGGTTGGAGGAAGGGGAAGAGTTGGGGGGAAGAAAGAAAGAGGGGATTGGGGAAATTTATCAATTGGAAGAGCTCAAAAATGACAGAAGCGGTACTGGCAGGCATTTAACAACATAGGGTTTTACCCTAAAACAATGAAAATGAACTATAGGGTAAAGATTCTCGTTAAAATATTGAAATTGTAGATAATTATGTGTGTGTAAACTTTAGATGGCATAAAATAGTAAAATCGTAAAATGGAATGAGATTAACTGGAAGAAGGGGGGAAGGAAGTGAAGAGGGGTGGTTGGAGTGGTAGGGTTTTGATGAGCTTAACAAGAGGAGGCCATATACTAAAACTGCAATAAAAAGCATTATCTAAGGATTTTTATTAAAATACTAAAATTGTAGACCAATGGATGTGTAATCATATAAACTTAGAGCCAAGCAGTATGGTAATGTGAGTTCCTGATCCAAACACACCAGATTTATGTTTTTTATAATTATTGTAACATAGCAAACGATAAATATGTAGCTTAATTTTGGTTTGGACTGTAATATGATTCAGAAACATTTAAACATATTATATGTAAATGAAATTTGCAACTCAAGTTGAAGAATGAATTGGAATTTTTTAATGTATCTATACTGCTGCTGTCCGCTCGCGACGAATAAGAGGATGAGTATGTGGGATACAACATTTTAATTGTCTGTCATGTGACAAAATATTCCGGCATAATCAAGATATAGACAAGGAAGCATCGAAATTTGGAAAAGTATTTGGAACAATAAACAGGTTACTTTAGGAGAAATAGACAACAATTAACACAAGTAAAGTTATATAAAGTAATGACACTTTTCCACATTAGTCTACGGAAATGAGTAGTGGGTCATTTACAACGACAAGGAAGTAAAATCCAGTCAGCTGGAATAAGATTTCTTAGGGCAGTGAAGGGCTACAGCGGAGTACTCAGATAAACAAATAATAACACTGGAAAAGAAAAAAATATGTAATGTAATAAATAAAATTGAAGACAATAGAGGAAAAAGGAGTGAACATCTCGAGAGAGTGAACAGTGGCATGCTACCTTACAAACTCAGAAATTTTAGTCTGGTACGCCAAAGGAGTCTGGAATGCGAATGGAGGTGGCGAGCACAGTAACAGGCCAACGCCTAATCTTCAAAGCTCAAAATAATAAGAATAAGAAAAACAAAATGAAAATGAAAAGGAAACAACTGTGACATGCAGCAACGTGGTAAAAGAAGATGCCAAGAGATATAAGAGGACCGAGGTGGCGACGGAACTCAAGGTGGGGAGATTACATTAAAATTACTTGGGAGAGAAGTAATGGGTATTAGGCAGGAGTGGGTATGTGATGACTCGTGATGATGATTATTGTTATGATTTTGATGAATCAGAGAGAATCAAGTGCACAAGAGGAAATCAAGATGCAAATATGAATTTGGAATGCAAGTAGATTAGATTTAATGTCACTCGAAAAAAGTAAGGTGAGCTTCAGGGCATATATAATGGCGAAATAGAGTTCATGTAATGCCATTAATAACATTGTTAGGCATAAGGTTTGCCATCAGAAGTTAATTACTGATGACATGCAATATAGAAAATTCGCTGGTTCTAACGAAGGCAGACAGCTGCTCAAACTACCTCACTTGTTGATAAGCCACACACTAGATAAATATTCAAAGTGAAATTTGACGACTGTATCCATGCATTTAACAACTTTGTTAGTGTTCATTACCTTCAGCAGTAACTAAAAGAATCCCACTGGACATGGTGCAACAACTTCAGAAGATTTCTGGAAAAAAATATTAAAAATAAAATCTTACGAATAGATTTTTTTGCTTGTGGTGAACTAGATTTACTCGTAAATGACTGATTTAAATTGAAGAACTTTGTTGAGAAACAAATGCCAATGTAAGTAATTAGTGTTCAAAAACAAACCTAGACGAATATATTCCTCGTTATTGGATTTTTTTTTTAATATCAATCTGATGCAATGCATTGTTTGTTAGTGATACTTGACTATTGAGTTCGGAATCCTATATTGTTGTTGTGGTTTTCAGGCTGAAGGCTGGTCTCATGCAGCACCCTACCTGTCTAGCCTCTTAGGTTAGTACCAGCTTGCTATCTGAGCTCTTGCTATTCATACAAGTGTTCCATTTTTTGCTGAAGGTCTCTTTAATTGTCATATATCTTCCCCCTAATTATGAATACTTCTACAGACTTGTACCAGTGCTCCAGCATTTTTGAACGTCTGCATTCCATTTCAGTTGCTATAGCCTTACGTATACGTCTTCTTTCTCCAGTTAATTTCACTTTCTCTTACGTTATCTAACGATACCTACGGGATGTTGTTCCTTTATCTATTATATCGTCGGCTGCTTTCACTATTTCAAGACTACTTATTCGTCTTGTATTGTATTCCTTTTCTCTGTTTCAATCTATCGACGCCTAGTGCTCCCTCTAAAACTTGCAGAAACTCCTTGTTTTTCCAGTTGATGTAGATTTTGATCTTATCAATCAACGAAGTCGTACTAGTCAGAATATTAAGAACGTTGCCTCCTCCTGCTGGAACAATAAGTCTAAGAAGTATACATCGTTGTGTATATTTTAAGCGACGGGAATATCATTTCTCTTTTTGTGTGCTAATTATCCCACCAGTAGGACAAAACAGCTTCAAATTTTTAAGAACTTTTGATCCTGCTACAAATTCTGTACAACCTGCAGAAGTGTGAATTTCAGTGCGATAGCGCTGTGAAAATGCGTGAGGTAATGAAATATCCTAGAGGTTGGGCCGTTCTAGCCCTCTCTATGCGCTTATTCCATTTCGGTTCCTGCTTTATCTGCCAGTCAGAAATAGTAGGAGATTACTGAGTGATAAATGTTCTCATAATTCCGAGGTTAGGTGAACAGCAAAGGCCACTAAAGCCGCAGTGGAATCCTAAGTGGTATGAATTTGGTTTCCCGACTCTTGCAAGCATCCCGGGCTTTTAGCGGCCAAGTACCTCTTCTCTGGAAGCTCCTAAGTCTGGTCAGCATGGAGGTAATTCACCGTAGTCTTATCACTAGAATTATCGAAAACGGACGCATATTAGATCAGACCCAGTAAGGTCTCATAGTGGTTAGTGTACTCATGTTGAGCTCGAAGGTGTGATCTATAGTGATTACTTAGAAGAAGAACGACTTCTCAGCCGAAATCGTTGTAAAAAAACTTATTATAGATAACCGGTTTCGATAAAATTAAATTCACATCCTCAGATCTTCATAGATCTGGCACAGATGTTTGTAATAAGCTTAACGAAGATCTGAAGCCGGTAACTTAGTTTCACCGAAACCGGTTATCTACAATAAAGTATTTATAGTGATCTCAGCTAAGAAGTTGTTGATTTCCCAAGTGCTGTAGTGACTCTAAAGTTATTGCCCTGCAGAATAGTGAACATGTCATAGCAAAAAGTATGAACAGTGAGAACAACCATACAGCCTCGTATATATAGAAAAACAGACGAGACGTTGCAGTTATAATACCAGTGACATTCTAGAAAAGTATCATATCTTGGCAATGAAATAGGCTCATTAAGTTTCAGGTGCGCTTCAGACGGGTTTTTGGCGTGACCAATACCTCAGACGTTTTATACGTCATAGTTTTTTATTAGCAAACATTTCTTTAATTTTTAGTATGAACGTTAATCCCTGGATTATAGCTGAATTCAGCGACTCGATGATTTATTCTACGGTTATAAAAGCACTGTGAAAAAGAAGTCCAGGAAAATATTGCACTCATCAGTTGAGAAACTCGTGTTGACACTGAGTGGTGTTCACGTGATCAGAGAGTGACACTCAGGGGGGGGGGGGGGGTAGAGGAACACGGTGCTAAATCGATCCATGGATCCAATGAGGCACTTGCAAAGGTCGCAGTCTGGAGGAATGGAAGATACCGCCTTTTGGTCACGGTCTGGAGCGTGGGTGCAACAAAGGCGCAAATATCAAGTACTGTGTTCATTTAGAAGTGTTTAATGTGACTGACAAAGCTGGTACAACTGGTTCTAACACTGTTAAACAACAATACAGTATTTGGCTGTTTTCTTGAAGTCGTCTTAAATGGTAAATTATGTTACTTTATGCTTACAACATGCTTGTTTTCCTCAATGATTTCGGAATTAAAAACAAAAATAAAAAACAACGGAAATGAATTACATATAATTTGAAACTAAACGCTCCATTTGAGTCAGGTGATGCTTGAGACATCACTTGATAGCACTCTGCTCCTAATGTCGTAAACCTCATTTGCAGCGGTATCTTGTTTTGCAAAACGGGTTACAAATGGCCTGCAGTGCCACATTATACAAGTATACCTACATAAACTCCTGAAAAATTGTTACTTATTGTTTCGAAGAATGAGAATATATGTAAATTGTAACATAAGTCTCTCATAGAGATCAAAATGCGATACTGGTCATATTACTATACATAAACGGCCCTTGCGAACAAATTTGCGCCTATAGTGTAATAGGTAGGGTACTGTACACCTCCTGCAATTTTCGAAAGATCGATCCTCATTCATAGAACTTTTTTCCTGCTCTCTTCACTTAACACTATGTCGTCCAGCGACACCACAGTAGTGCCATGCGCGAAACAGCGGTCAACAGCCGGCGGCACCGCATTAGTGCCGTCTGCATAGTATCGCTCAGTGGCTGGGGGCGACACCACAGTGGTGTTATCAGCAGAGTATCGCGCAGTGGCCGGTGACAGCACTTTAGTATCGTTTGCATTCTGTTGGTGTTTGTTTAGGTAACGTCAACAAGTATTTTATTTTTATAAGTACTTGCGACCTTTCATCATTGCGGACGAAAGAGACAATAACATTATTTACGATGAATGCGCGGACGTCTTGTCTGACGTTCCGGACGACTTGGCCGATTGGGGAGAAGACATTATATATGAAAAAAAAGAAAGTGAAGCAGAGTCGTAGGGAGATAGCGCAATACGTGAAAGAAGAATTTGGCGACCGCTACGGTTGCCAACTGATTCGGCTGAATCAGACGAACAAGAGAATTCTAAGTGGGCAAACTTTCATTCACCGAGGAACAATAATAAATTTTGGGGATCCCTGGGTCCAAACGTATTCCTCAAAGACACAAAGAGCGTCGAGGATATCGTAGAATTATAAATTGGGAATGATCTATTTGAATATGTTATCAACGAAACCAGCAAGTACTACAATCAAAATTGCAATAGAAGGAAACTATATTTAAAAAAATACCAAATTTGTCGGCGTTACGTGACCCGAACTTAGGAAATGGTTTGAGCTTGCTATCCTTATGATAATTATAAAAAAGTAAGGATCGATGATTGTTGGTCAACGAATCCGTTCGCAGACACACCGATATTTCGCAAAACGATGTACCGCAACCGATTCAGAGAAATATATCCATTTTTACATTTTTACGACAGCAACAATATACCGGGTAATGTCGACCGGCTCGTCAAAGTGCGGTTCGAAATTGGTTATTTTTCCAAAAAGTTTAAAGAAACGTTTAATCTATGTCAGAACACCTCAATTGATGAAGGAATGATACAGTGGAGTGAACGGTTAAAGTTTACAATCCGTCGAAAATTACGAAATACCGCATACTCATTCGGATGCTGTGTGATTCGAGTTCGGGATACAACTCCTCATTCAAGATATATTCCAGAGTTGGACAGCATTTAGCAAAAACAGTGACGGAACTATTGACGCCTTCTGATAGAAAGAGGTATCACCTCTGCATGGATAATTATTATAAGAGTGTAGAACTTGCAGAGAAGTTACTTGATAAAAAAATTCGAGTTAGTTGGACGATATGGCAAAATAGAGGATTTCCGGAAAAATTAAGTGCGCAAAGGTCAATGGGTTTGAACCTTGTCATCAACGGAAAGGTGACAAGCGGCTGGCGACAAGCCAAGAAGTCCGTCTTAGCGCTGACGGCGCCAAGCGAATAAATTTGTACGAGACGTGCGGACGGTGAAGTGTTAATAATACTGTTTTCTTAAGTTCACTTTATTCCTCACACAGCTATGTAAGAGCTTTAAATTCTGTATAATATTATACTTCAATGTCTATTTTTGTTTATTGGCTTTATTTTACACCTGACCCGTTTGAAATGAATCACAAGGATGGTGCTGTGAAACGCTATTTAATGCCTCATGTGGCTCTTATATTGAAGAATCTGAGACACTATTAACAATCTCTAATCACATTACTCATGCAAAATATGTCGTTTAAGTCAACTTCCATCTGGCTCCATTGAGGCTGTTGTAAAGCTGTATTATTTTGAGCAGTAGAAAAGCTGAACCTTGCTTGGAACATATGAGGAAATCTAGTAATACCAGGGCCCTACAACAAAATTAAATTGTTCATATTTAAGCACTTTCAAATCATAGTGTTGAAGGAGCAGATATGTACATAGTAGAACCGCAGATATTTTAAGTTTCTGCTGAGTTACCTGCATGTTTTATAGACATAAGATTTCAAAAGTTACATTAGTGACCTGAGACGACAGAGAAACTGCATTGTGCAAGTGTTGAAGGCAAACGTTAATTGTGCTCTGCACTTCACCACCAGTGTTATTATGCTGTCTGAAAAATCTGAAAATTGAGAAAAGAGTCGCCATGAAATAATTAGTAGTTCTGGTAACAACCACAGCAATTAATAATTGGTATCATCTTATGAATGAAACAGTGTACACTGCGTTTTATGTGCAGATTTCACAAGTTGCCCTGAAAATGTTTTCAGTATGGTCTGAGCATATAATCCATTTCCAGAGTCCTTCAGTTTTTAGATAATTCTTCGAATTCTTGCTTTGTCGCATTATTTCCATCCCATTCATCATGAAATACAGTTATAAAGTTTATTATTCGCGGAACATAAAGATCTGGGTTGTTTTGAAGAACTAAGAGACAATAAAGCATCAACTTTCAGAAAGTTTCCGCCATATGCCTTCAAAAAATGTCCTTCCCTTGCTACGTAAAAGTTGTAAACGTGTTTTTTCATCTACACACAACTAAACTGTTGCAGAAAAGGCGTGTAGAAACACTAGTAACTTCGGCTAACACTCCTACAATACATAGAGAGTTTCATCTTACTCCTAGCCTGTAACGTCATCAATGCTTCAACCAATAACACAGCATTTTCTATCACGTGACCAAATTTTGAAATTTATTGATATATAGACTTTAATTACCGTACATAAAAATAATAAAAAAAATTGTGAGAATATTGACCGGCAGCGCTATCTGAATGTTATAATCATTCGAAACAAGAACTGACCGAACCACATTTGTAACTCAGTGGAATGACCTTTCACGGGATATTAAGGGGAAATGCCGGTTTCATATTACAGACTTAGTAACAAGCAGTAGCGTTGTTAATTTATGCTTCGCTTTGGGTGCCAAATAAATCCTACAAATTAATTTCAGTAATGTGAATCTTCAAGTTTTCGCGGCGCAAAGACTGCTCCATTAAGTTTCGGGAATGCAGCCGCATGAATTCTGCTTCTTCTTCTAATATTTCGGCTGTATAACTTTCAGCCATCTTCAGAGAGAGCCGTACGACTGACGCTTTAGCGCTCGCTCCATCCTTTTAAACTCTCGGACCGCGCGACTGCGCATGCGGCCACAGATAAACAAGGCGCCAGTGATGTTGATCGGCGGCAAAGACGTCTGTGGCTGCGCATTCGATCCATGCTGGGAGGTCGATGTATTACTGGGAGCTGAACTGTAGCGACGTCTTTGTAAGTTCAATATTGAAAGTGCAGGATTCCATGATATATCTAATGTGAAACCGCTGTCTCTATTAATTAAATTCTTCGTCAAGCGGATTTCAATGGCCTCCTTTACTACGGAGTCCCAGAAATATGAAACAGAAGTCAGAATTTCGACATTTTCATTTACCATAGAGTGACCAGAATCAATACAATGCTCTGCCACAGCCGATTTACTGGGTTGAAAGAGCCGAGTGTACCTGCGATGTTCCGTATACCTCTCTTCGACTGTACGATTCGTTTGTCCGATATCTGAAAGGCCACATTCACATGGTATCTTGTAAACTCCAGGCTTGCGGAGTAGTAAGTCATCTTTAACGGAACCCAGGAGTGCAGCCGTCTTCGCCGATGGACGAAAAATCACTTTTACTTTATGTTTAGTGAGGATCCTTCCTATTTTGGATGAAAGGCTTCCCACATATAGCAGGAAAGCTATGGATTTAAATGTTTCCTCGTCATCTTCTGCATTCCTTACGGACACCTTAGGTTTTATTTGTAGAGCCTTACGTATGTTGTGGAGAATACCCGTTGTCCTCAAAAACTCACTTCAGATGTAAAAGTTCGTCTTTTAAACTACTTTCATCAGATATGACGTGTGCTCGGTGTACCAAAGTTCTTAGAACACTAGTCGTTTGCGAAGGATGGTGACAGCTATTTGCATGTAAATATAAGTCCGTTTGGGTCGGTTTCCGATATACTGCATGACCCAAAGAGCCATCTTCTTTGCGCCGTACCAAGACATCCAAAAATGGAAGACATCCCTACTTTTCCACTTCCATTGTAAACTGAATTTGTCCATGGATGGGATTCAGATGGTTTAAGAAGTCCTGCAATTTGTCCTCGCCATGGGGCCACACTACAGAGGTGTCATCAACGTACCTCCAAAAAACTGTAGGCTTCAAAATAGCAGACTCCAGGGCCTTCTCCTCGAAGTCCTCCATAAATAAATTGGCCACCAAGGGTGACAAAGGACTACCCATGGCAACACCTTCAGTCTGTTCAAAAAAGGCGTTATTAAATAAAAAGTATGTGGAGGTCATCACATGGTGAAACAAAGCTAAAATCTCCTTATCAAAGCTTTTTCCAATGAGATCTAAAGATTCAGACAGAGGTACCTTAGTAAATAGCGACACTACATCAAAGCTGACTAATATTGTACGTCTTTGCCGCCGATCAACATCACTGGCGCCTTGTTTATCTGTGGCCGCATGCGCAGTGGCGCGGTCCGCGAGTTTAAAAGGATGGAGCGAGCGCTGGAGCGTCAGTCGTACGGCTCTCTCTGAAGATGGCTGTAAGGTATACAGCCGAAATATTAGAAGAAGAAGCAGAATTCATGCGGCTGCATTCCCGAAACTTAATTTCAGTAATATTTATTATATATGGTCTACAGTATCGAACATCTTCCAGCCTTTAAAACAGTCCTGACATACATTATGCACATGAGAATTCCATACAGGGAATGGTTCATCAAAGTTAAGAAAAGTGAATAACCAGATACCTCCTAAATGAATTCATTGCGAGTTATCCAAGGCAGTGTACTTCGTAAATGGCATTAGTTGATGAAAATGGAATTCTATGGAACAAATGGCTTTTGTAAGACTTACGTTTGCTGTGTAAGTTGACACATTTCCACACGAAAATTAACCATTCCTAAATAATAGTTTCTTTATCTAATATAATCAGTGAGTGAATATTGACTTTGAAGCAACACCCATGTGACCTTCTACCTCAGCAGTACTAATCGAAACATTTCCATCACCTACATATGCATGTATGTTCTGAAGTTCAGCAATGTTTGGGGCTGCACTGTACAATATACTCGAAATACGGCTTCCACTTCTACTGAAATAAGTTACTGTGTTCATTAATCTTCTATCGAGATTTCAGTGTCAATTTGAAAGTCAGTAGCACATAAACTGATCCTAGATACAGATTAAATGAGAGCTTTTATTTCTTAACAATTAAATAAAACTGAAAAAACATTCTTCTGATTTCAAATGATTTACAACAACACAAAATACTCAATCTTTGCTCGAATTACATGATGTATAACAGTAGCGGAACACACTACAAGTTTTTGCATTGCCACGTTTGCAAGAATAAATCTACAGCGAACAAATTGTCATTGTACTGATGGATTTAAATTAAATTTTTATAGCGTAAGATGTTATATGTACAACAATGTGGCATTACGTTTTGCGGGACATCAACCATTCCAATTATTGTTACGACACCTTCACAGTTAGTTACTTTCGCAGTTTTCGAGACATGGGATTTCAGTTTGATCATTTATATTTTCTAGAATCAAGAACTGTAGAAGTAACTTGTTTGTGTACGTGTGGGTGGTCCTGTTACGTTCCAAACGACTATGGCACCATTTATGTGGTTTGATCATCTTGTTACTCTGTACTTCAAAAATTTTACTGGAAAACTTGTAATATTATATGGAAAATTAAAGTATATATTTTGCATATTATATATCAGGAGAAAGAAAACTGGCGTTCTACGGATCGGAGCGTGGAATGTCAGATCCCTTAATCGGGCAGGTAGTTAGAAAATTTGAAAATGGAAATGGATAGGTTAAAGTTAGATATAGTGGAAATTAGAGAAGTTCGGTGGCAGGAGGAACAAGACTTCTGGTCAGGTGAATACAGGGTTATAAATACAAAATCAAATAGGGGTAATGCAGGAGTAGGTTTAATAATGAATAAAAAATAGGAGTGCGGGTACGCTACTACAAACAGCATAGTAAACGCATTATTGTGGCCAAGATAGACACAAAGCCCATGCCTACTACAGTAGTACAAGTTTATATGCCAACTAGCTCTGCAGATGATGAAGAAATTGATGAAATGTATGATGAGATAAAAGAAATTATTCAGGTAGTGTAGGGAGACAAAAATTTAATAGTCATGGGTGACTGGAATTCGTCAGTAGGAAAAGGGAGAGAAGGAAATATAGTAGGTGATTATAGATTGGGGCTAAGAAATGAAAGAGGAAGCCGTCAGGTAGAATTTTGCACAGAGCATAACTTAATCGTAGCTAACACTTGGTTCAAGAATCATAAAAGAAGGTTGTATACATGAAAGAATCCTGGAGATACTAAAAGGTATCAAATAGATTATATAATGGTAAGGCAGAGATTTAGGAATCAGGTTTAAATTGTAGGACATTTCCAGGGGCAGATGTGTACTCTGACCACAATCTATTGGTTATGACTTGTAGGTTAAAACTGAAGAAACTGCAAAAAGGTGGGAATTTAAGGACATGTGATCTGGATAAGCTGAAAGAACCACAGGTTGTACAGAGTTTCAAGGAGAGCATAAGGGAACAATTGACAGGAATGGAGGAAAGAAACACAGTATAAGAAGAATGGGTAGCTCTGAGGGATGAAGTCGTGAAGGCAGCAGAGGATAAAGTAGCTAAAAAGACGAGGGCTAGTAGAAATCCTTGGGTAACAGAAGAAATATTGAATTTAATTGATGAAAGGAGAAAATATAAAAATGCAGTAAATGAAGCAGGCAAAAAGGAATACAAACGTCTCAAAAATGAGATCGACAGGAAGTGCAAAATGGCTAAGCAGGGATGGCTAGAGGACAAATGTAAGGATGTAGAAGCTTATCTCATTAGGGGTAAGATAGATACTGCCTACAGGAAAATTAAAGATACCTTTGGAGAGAAGAGAACCCCGTGTATGAATACCAAGAGCTCAGATGGAAACCCAGTTCTAAGCAAAGAAGGGAAGGCAGAAAGGTGAAAAGAGTATATAGAAGGTTTATACAAGGGCGATGTACTTGAGGACAATATTATGGAAATGGAAGAGGATGTAGACGAAGACGAAATGGGAGATGAGATACTGCGTGAAGAGTTTGACAGAGCACTGAAAGACCTGAGTCGAAAAAAGGCCCCCGGAGTAGACAACATTCCATTAGAACTACTGACGGCCTTGGGAGAGCCAGTCATGACAAAACTCTACCGGTTGGTGAGCAAGATGTATGAGACAGGCGAAATACCCTCAGACTTGAAGAAGAATATAATAATTCCAATCCCAAAGAAAGCAGGTGCTGACAGATGTGAAAATTACCGAACTATCAGTTTAATTTGTCACAGCTGCAAACTACTAATGCGAATTCTTTACAGACGATTGGAAAAACTGGTAGATGCGGACCTCGGGGAGGATCAGTTTGGATTCCGTAGAAATGTTGGAACACAGGGAGCGAAAGGCTATTTACAATTTGTACAGAAACCAGATGGCAGTCATCAAAGTCGAGGGGCATGAAAGGGAAGCAGTGGTTGGGAAAGGAGTGAGACAGGGTTGTACAGTCTCCCCGATGTTATTCAATCTGTATATTGAGCAAGCAGTAAAGGAAACAAAAGAAAAATTTGGAGTCGGTATTAAAATTCATGGAGAAGAAGTAAAAACTTTGAGGTTCGCCGATGACATTGTAATTCTGTCAGAGACGACAAAGGACTTGGAAGAGCAGTTGAACGGAATGGACAGTGTCTTGAAAGGAGGATATAAGATGAACATCAACATAAGCAAAACGAGGATAATGGAATGCAGTCAAATTAAATCGGGTGATGCTGAGGGAATTAGATTAGGAAATGAGACACTTTAAGTAGTACAGGAGTTTTGCTATTTAGGAAGTAAAATAACTGATGATGGTCGAAGTAGAGAGGATATAAAATGTAGACTGGCAATGGCAAGGAAAGCGTTTCAGTAGAAGAGTAAGTTGTTAACATCGAATATAGATTTATGTATCAGGAAATAGTTTCTGAAAGTATTTGTCTGGAGTGTAGCCATGTATGGAAGTGAAACATGGACGATGAATAGTTTGGACAAGAAGAGAATAGAAGATTTCGAAATGTGGTGCTACAGAAGAATCCTGAAGATAAGGTGGATAGATCACGTAACTAATGAGGAGGTATTGAATAGGATTGGGGAGAAGAGAAGTTTGTGGCACAACTTGACTAGAAAAAGGGATCGGTTGGTAGGACATGTTTTGAGGCATCAAGGGATCACAAATTTAGCATTGGAGGGCAGCGTGGAGGGTGAAAATCGTAGAGGGAGACCAACAGATGAATACACTAAGCAGACTCAGAAGGATGTAGGTTGCAGGAGGTACTGGGAGATCAAGAAGCTTGCACAGGATAGACTAGCATGGAGAGCTGCATCAGACCAGTCTCAGGACTGAAGACATCAACAACAACATATGTGTTAGACATAAATGATTAACAACAGCCCTTTTATTGCTTTGAAATACATATCTATGGTTTTCATGCCATATGAAGCAGACTTGGGACCTTTTTTAGTGCAGTACAAGTTGTGTGAGCCAGTTAGAAGGCAGAATCGTCGCTGGAAGTAATGTATTGTGAAGAGCAACAGTGAATGATTCACTTGCCGAGAACATAACCAGAAACAATGCCCTTTATATTTAAACTACATACATTTAACTTGAAACTGTGGCATCAGTAAGAACCCAGAATATTTTTGAGAGGTCAACAGCTGGCTGAAGTGAACTATCGCCAAGATCGGGATAAGCTAGATATTCAGTAGTACTCCTTCTTCTCAATAGTTTTTTTATTGTGTACAATATCCATTTATTCTATTAACTTGCACATAGCTCTTATTTTTTCGTGGATTACTGATAACTGTTAAGGTCGGAAAGGACAAACATTAAGCTCAATAACCAGTCATATACTAATAGGCCACAGTGAATAGTTCCTTAAGAATGCCAGTTTCCCTATTTCATTTCTGTTGACATAACGACAAAGTTAATAGGACAGGTGATTCACTAGGATTTCAGAATACCTACGTTGCTTCATTATTTATGGTAACGTGGCAAAATCATGGGATAACGATATGCACATATACAGTTGGCCGTAGCAATGCGTACACGATGTATAAAAGTCAGTGCATTAACCCAACTGTCATTTGTACTCAGGTAATTCACTTGAAAAGTTTTCCTACGGGATTATGGCCTACGACGGGAATTAACAAACACTGAACGCGGAGTGGTAGTTGGATAAGACACATAGACACGTGGGACAATGCATTTCGGAAATGGTTCAGAAATTCAAAATTATGAAATCCACAGTGTTAAGAGTGTGCCGAGAATACCGAATTTCGGGGATTAGCTCTCACCACGGATAACACAGTGGCCGACAAGCTTCACTTAAATGCGTTTGCTTACAACTTTTATGACGGCTGTAGGGGCAGCATGTCTCAGTACTTCTACGGGGGGCTTCCAACAAATTGTTGAGTCCGTATCGCTTCGAGCTGCTGCAATACAATGGCAAATGGAGATTCGATGAGATATTAGGATGTATCTCATGAGTTTTGTCACCTCAATGTATTTCCCACTGTTACATTTGAGAACTCACCTATGTTTAAGTAGTACACGCAGAAGTGAAACATTCGCCATAGAAGTTCTTAAGACTTAATCCATACCATGTAAAAACGCTCACTTGAAATGACCTTTAATCATAGGTGGGCACACGGTGCATATTTCGCTTCATGAGCATCAACACGTTACCGTTTCAATCCGAGAGCAAGGTTCCTTTAGAAGACAAAAAACTTTTGCCCACAGCAAAAAAAAAAAAAAAAAAAAAAAAATCGACTGCAATATACGGTTACGGGTGTTACCTATAATAAAATAAATTTACTGAAACTTTTTCCCAAGGAAATAAGAGATTTTCTTTTTGGCATCCCTCTATCAGACCCCGCTTTCATCGCTTGTTCAAACTGTACATAACGCGATTCAGATCTCCTCTTATGTATTGGTTCAAATTGTTAAGGCTAAAGTGTGAGCCCTAATTGTTGATTTTATAGGTAAGCAAATTTACAATCCCGAAACGTATTTGTTATCTGAATACAAAAATAACGTAATCGCTTCAATGGGGCCACACATTATTTTCATCTGTTTTAGGGCTACAATCCTATTCCTTGATTTAGTGTACACCGTCAATTCACTAGAAAAAGTACTTATTGCGAACTCAGTAAACCAACAACAATAAACAGTCAAAACCTAGTTACTCTTCCTCGCACTTGATTTTTTGCATTGATGGTGCGTACCCCAATGTAGCTACACACTTACATGACCCGAAATTAGCAAACATGGTTTGCGATGGCGACGCGGCACTAGTCATGTAACAAATAGTACATACGTAAATAATGCTCAAAGAAAGTTAACTGAAGAGTCCGTCAATGCTTTTTAAAATTAACTTACAAGTTACTTCGTTAGTCGGGAAGCTAAGTTCGTTATTTAACAATTAACTGATTAACGGTCTTGTGCCAAGCTAGGACCTTCATATTAAAATAAGGTTTAATATAGTGTAGTACGTGGCAAGGTTGGCGAGCCTTCTGAGGAACATTAATGCTACACATCTGGAATGCGGTCCTAAGAAAGTGACGGCGTATTCCAGTGTTGTGGATTATTTCCTTTAACTTTCTCCATGCTTAGATGTGTCCTGCATAAGGGGGAGACTTACTCAGGTGTAAAATATGTGTAACATATAAAGAATGCGAAGACTTTTTTTCCGATAATTATGGTGATTGATTTAGGTTGATATATTTCGTTTGATGCAATTCTTGTATATAAATAAATAGAACTAATATACCACCAAGAAATATTAAGAACAAAATATATGATACTCAATAGCTTTCCATTATTGTTCCTGTTATTAATCCAAATAAGAAAGTTTGAAGGATAATGAAAAGTATTATTGATATTGCTGGAATGATTGGCTTGACGAGAAATCAAAAGTCTCTTAATAAATTTTTGAATTTAACTTTTGAGACAAATGGCTTAAATTCTTCTTTAGGACGAGAAGACCCCATAAAGCTTCTTCTTACTGGGTTTAAATTACTGTTACCTAAACTGTTTCCATGTTTCCAGCTATCGCTAACGTTTCCTTTGAATGTGGCACCTCCCCACGTTCCGAATTCTGTCATAAATAGTTGCCTAACAGTCTGTGCAGTACGACTACGGTCACGAGTCAGAACGTGATTATTGTTGTTGAGGCTGCCATGTCCTCACAGGGTCCGCTAATGCCCGAAGTTGTGTCATCTGGCAGCAGCGGCTGTTGCTAAACAGTTCCGCGTCCAATTAGTAGCACGACTGCCTCTCTGTTGTCCACTCGCAACTGAAATTCCCCTCCGGCAGTTGCTGCCTTCCCTGGCACCATTAGCGGTGGGCAACGCTCTCTTAACGTCAGAAGGACAGAAGTCGGGTGAATGGCCGAGAGAAACGTCTGCAAGCCCATTACGTGAAATACGGAAGCTTTAATTGGACGGCGGAAGTGAGAGTGAAACAATGATAGTAGTCAATAAATAGATTGCTGTAAAAATGTTAAACGCTGTTAAGAGCAAACTGCAAGTGTTGTTGAATTTTGCTGACAACGATAGTATATTATGAAGACTTTTCTTTGTTATTTGGATGGAGTTCATAGCATTTATAGAAGAATATAAAAGGTAGTGATCGTTTAGTCGGCACTACTTACCTTTTTCTTGGTGAATCCTGAAACATTTACTACACAATGGTAAATTGTTTGAGGTACCTTCGCTGTTGGCTGTTCCTTCAACCTTTTAACTCTACAGCTTGTCTCAATGAAAAGTTAATTTTACTCTTGTATGAATTTCTTAGGACTTGGTCCGTTACATTGTCCAACCTTATGGTAAAAGCTCGCTATTTCCTTCGATGCCACTTCTTTCTTCGTTTCATTTCATACCTTTCCGTTTGGTTATGAAAACGTTTCTGCCACACCATACAAGACGTAACAGCTGCTATAACATGTCTGAGAGAATTTATTTATTTATTTAATTATTTTAGCAAGTACTACATTTCATCCCACAAAACACTGCTTTCCGAACGAACACTAATAAATGCGAATTTGTATCAACATTTAAAATCACTAGAGCGATGCTCTTGAAGAACACCATTAATTCTTTTATACATATAGTGACTCGTGATCCTTATTCACTCATTTGTAATCATTTTCAGGGTTTCAGTGTGTTCACCACAGTCGGAATGTGCTGTACATTCGAATATTAGAATTACGAAAAATCTGCATGGAGTGGCAGCATGCAAAGCAGTTGCAAAATACATCGAATGACGTCAATAAGTGAAGATATTTTTACATACAACACCTTAAAATGCACAAACATTACCGTATTTCATGTTTCACTCTTTCGTAGAAAAGTCTTCCCACAAATACGTCAAAGACTTTACGAGCTGATGTTTTCTGCTTGGTCGTAACTCGACCACTAAGTGAACTACTCCCGTCGGTACAGACTAACCTTTCTATGTCCATATGTCCACGATCCGGAACCGGGTCAACCGAGCGGGCGAAAAATAGCACTAATGGCATGGTCTTGCCGCACACACTTTGAGATACTAATCAAACTAAAAACATATGATCTGTAGTACCTATAATTATTAGTCTGAAAATCACGTAAATACTGATATAAGACTGTCCTGGCTATTGTATGAAATACGTTACCCTAGTGTCCATACTTAAAAATATCTGTAAAGTTAGATGCAAACGCTGTTGTTGCATCCGTCGAGCTGTACAGACACTACCAAATACAGACACTGCACCAAAGCCAAGACATTGTTACGAAGAGTGTCTTACGTCAGACATCGATTGATACTGTATGCTTACAGGTAATACACTTTCTAAATTTCTCTTGGTCCAACACCAGCATCTCGTAAAGTTCTGAGTTGCATTGCGCTTTATTTCGTCCTTGTGTACCGCTATGCATATAATTGTGTAATTAGACCCGATCTTTATGATTAATTACGTAATTAGGACCGATTCTTCCTTCATTTTACCGACCAAAATGAATAAGGTATACAAACCCAACCTTCCTCTCCCACATCTGGAAAGTTTGCATGTGTTGTTGGGGAGAGGGGGGGGGGGGGGGGGGGGTGCACTTGGGCTTTCCGTCCAGAAGATTCAGGGTTCGAGTCCCAGAAACGGCAATGCTATTTTTAATTTTCGATCAATGACAAGCGCCTTTGGTTGTTGAGGGGTGGACTGGGACATCGGAACATCCCTGGAACAATGAAATTCCTGCCAAAATTCGAAATTCCCTCCAGTACAGTAGGTAGGTGGATGAGGAAAAGGAGTGGGTGGAGGGAGGGGGGGGGGGGGGAAGACTGGGACCGACAAAAAAAAGTGACGTCATGCAGGGTCGGGGATGGGTGCTGTCGGTGGTGAGGATGGGTAGGGCGGGCGAGATTAATTGCACCGTTTTACATTGTCGAACGGTTTTTCAAGGTCGACAAATCCTATGAACGTGGCTAGATGATTCTTTAGTTTTGCTTCCATTAATATCCGAAACGTCAGAATTGCATCTCTCTTACCTTTATCTTTGGTCAAGTCAAACTGATCGTCATCAAGCCCAACCTTAATTTTATTTTCCATTCTCCTGCATATTACTCTTGTAAGCAACTTGGATGCTGTTAAGATGATTCGGCGATCATTCTCGTGCTTGTCAGCTCTTGCCGTCTTCAGAATTGTGTGTATGATATTTTTCCGAAAGTCAGATGGTATGTCGCCAGACGCATACATTCCACACACCAATGTGAAGAGTCGTTTTGTTGCCACTTCCCCCAATGATCTGAGGATTATTATGGAATGTTATCTATCCCTACTGCCTTATCTGATCTTAAATCGTCCAAAGCTGTTTTATATTCTGATTCTTAACTCAATCTCCTACCTCTTCTAAATTGACTCCTGTTTCTTCTTCTATCACTTCAGACATATCTTCCCCATCACAGAGATTTTCAATGTACTTTTCCACCTTCCCGTTCTCTCCTTTGCATTCAATAATGGAACTCTGGTTGCATACTTAATGTTACCACCCTTTCTTTTGATTGCACTGAAGTTTGTTTTGACTTCCGGTATGCACAGTATGTCCTTCCGACAATCATTTCTTTTTCGATGTCTTCACATTTTTCCTGCACACATTTTGTTTTAACTTCCCACTTCTTATTTATTTCTTTCCTCGGCAACTTGTGTTTCTGTATTCCGGAGTTTTCGGGAAGATTTTTGCACATCCTTCTTTCATCGATCAGCTGAAGTATTTCTTCTGTTACCAATGATTTCTTCTCAATTGCCTTCTTTGTAACTACGTTTTTCTTTCCTACTTCTATGATTACTCTTTTTAAATACATCCACTACATTTCAACTCTACTGCCTCCTGAGCTCATCTTTATTGCGGTATCTATAGCCTTAGAGAACTTCAACCGTATCTCATCATTCCTTAGTACTTCCGCATTCCACTTCTTTGCGTATTGACTCTTCCTGGCTAATGTCTTAAACTTAAGCCCACTCTTAGTCACTTCTATATTGTGATTCGAGTCCATCTCTGCTCCTGGATAAGCCTTACAATCCAGTATCTGATTTCGGAATCTCTGTCTCTCCATGTTGTAATCTAACTGAAGTATTCCCGTATCACGCGGCCTTTTCCAAGTGTACCTTCTCCTCTTGTGATTCTTGAACAGGGTATTCGCTTTAACTAGATGAAACTTGTTCCAGAACTCAATTAGTCTTTCTCCTCTCTCATTCCTAGTCCAAAAGCCATATTCTCCCACGACTATTACATTTTCGTATGCCTTTAAATACTGTATTACCCTGTCATTATCCTGATACAATTTCTCTCTCTCTTCATCTTCCTCTAGCGACGTCGGCATGTATACCTCAACCGTTGTTGTCGGTGTCGGATTGCTGGCGATCCTGATAAAAACAACCCTATCACTGAACTGTTCACAGTAACACACTCTGTGCCCTGCCTTCCTATTCATAACCGATCATACTCCCGTTATACCAATTTCTGCTGCTGTTGATATTACCCCATACTCAGCTGACCAGAAATTTTTGTCTTCTTTACACTTCACTTCACTGACCTCTGCTATACGTAGATTGAGCCTTTGCATTTCCCTTTCCAGATTTTCTGATTTCTCTACCACGTTCAAGCTTCTGACATTCAACGCCCCGACTCGTAGAACGTTATCCTTTCGTTGATTAGTCTAGAGTCGAGAGAATTTCTCTTCATCTCTCATTAGTTACGTATTACACTTCTTTGTGCCTTGTTGTGATCTGAGTTTGTATCTGCTCCTATTGACGCCTTACAATCCAATATCTGATTTCTGAATCTATGCCTGACGATGACGTAATGTAACTGAAATCTTGCCGTATCTCCCAGCCTTTTCCAGATCTATCTCCTCCTCTTGTAATCCTTCAACAGGGTATTCGGTATTACTAACTTATACTTACTGCAGAAGTTAGTCTTTCTCCTCTCTCATTACCAGTACCACAGCCATATCCTCCCATAAGACTTTCTTCTACTCCCTCCCCTACAACCGCATTCCAGTCCCTCATGACAATTAGATGCCGTATTCGTTTATGTACTGTATTATCAGTTCACTACCCTCATATACTTTCACTATCTATTCATCTCCTTTTATCGTCTTCCGCTTTCCTATTCGTAACGAGTCCTACACCTGTTATACCATTACGCTGAACTGTCGATATTACCTTATACTCGTCTGACTGGATATCCTCGTCCGTATGTCATTTCACTTCACTCATACACATTCTTTGATTAGATTAGATTCAGTTTTAATTCCATAGACCAAAAAATGATATGATTCTCGTGGATATGGATCAAGTCAAAGTTTAACATAAAAATCATAAAACATATGGTACTCACTACCATGATCACTTGGCCGGAGATTGTCAGTATATGTGAAAACAACACAGTAAATTGAACGCGCTGATACTTACATTAATACACTGTCTGAATGAAACATGGTTATATACTTGCAATGAACTTATCATACACAAAAAACTAATCTTGACTCTTGTGACCAAGTGCTCCCAAAACTGAAATCGAAGACACTTTCACTTAACCTTCACAGTCCTGTTAAGATATTCATCTATAGAGCAGAATGGGGTTCCAATCAAAAAATCTTTCAATCTCTGTTTAAAGTGTGCTTTATCCGAAATCATGTTTTTAATTCTTGCACATAATTTATTGAAAAGGAGTGGTCCCGAATATTGGTCCCGTTTTTGGTCCAAGGTAAGTGACTTTATGTCTTTCTGGAGATTGTTCTCACTGCTAGTATTGGTTGGAAATAGAGATACATTACTTTCAACAAATTTCATTAAGGTATAAATATACTGAGAAGCAACGGTTAGAATACAAATGTCCATGAACAGGTTTCTACATACTATTCGTGAAGCTTTTACAACCTCAATTCCTTAAACAGGTTTCGACATATTGTTCCTTAAGTCTTTACACGCTTCAAACATTCGCTCGGTTTGACGAGTAACCCCAGAATATGATTCTGTACCACATAATTGAATGAAATTCAGAAAGGCGTGGAAGATTTTTTATATATACATCATTCTGACTGCAAATATAGATGGTATCTGAGTTGAGCTTTAGCATTTCCGTTTTCAGATTTTCTAGCTTCCCTACCACGTGCAAAATTCTGACATTCCATGCTCTGATTGGTAGAACGTTGTCCATTTGTTGTTTATTAAATCGTTTTCTCACTGTCACATTCCCATTGACAGTCCCCTCCCAGAGATCCAAATGGGGGACAATTCCAGAATCTTTTGCATAATGACACTTTGTCTATTACAGGCCACATGTACTATGGATAACATTGTGTCTATAATGCACTGCTTTCCATTGTTTCTGTATCCTCCTGCCGTTGATTCTCCAAGTGCAAGAGAGTGCCCTGAAACTGTATCCGCTCTTCATCCCTCTTTGTCAAGGCCGTTGGCTGAATGAGAGTGGCTTATTACGCCGTGAGTCTTAGGCAGCCATTGCCGATGATTTTTATTCAAAATTCAAGCAGTGGTAGGCTGTGAAACGAGGACTGAAGACGTTTTGATTGCCAATGAAAACTGCTACCCCTAGGCAACTAGGTGATGGTTAGTTAAAAATAACACCTTGTCAGGGTAAAACATGATTCAACATGTTGGCGAAGAGATCTCGACATTAAGGCATTCGCAAGCACGTCCGAGTAGCCGTGATCGTATACTGTCTGAAGTCCATGTGATCTTTCCCCTCTCCTTCTTCGACATAATGAACGAAGTGTCCCAGGAACTACAGAACAGCATGGGTTTTAGACCGAGAAACAAGGAACAATCTGGACGCAATATGATGTCCGTACTATATACAGTCTCAGAAGATGGAATAAGGAGGAAGGCTAATTGTGTCCTAGTCCAAGACCAGTTTGTCATGTGACCCTCACATGAAAAACAATGTCTTTTCGTATCTGTAGACGTATCACGTCTACACAAATCTGTGTCACTAAACCCATTACGAAAAGTCGCTTGTCGGTTGGACTCAAGTTATTTTTTACCTTATACCATGAGGACGCTACGCGCATCAGCAAAATCGGAAGACTGATATTCTATTGAACAAAACTATCGTGAAAGTTGTTTGCGGCGTCACTCTTTCAATGAGATTCGAGCAAGGGACTCTTTCTAAACGAGTCTTTAGGGATTTCATGGTGAGGACGTGTCTCCAAAAACAGTCGGATCCTCAGCAGCTCACCGCAGGAAATGAGTCACAAACATGTTTTAACTTGTAATTTGTGCGACCAACGTCAATAGGGAGGGTAGCGGATCAAGACTAGCAGGAAATAAAGGGAACTTGAATGTGAGTTTCTTATCGTCAAAAGAGTACGTTGCGCATGTAAAATCTGAAAATCTGCGTCTTCCTCCGTATATCAGCCAGGTCCAACTCACCCAAAGGAACGAGGCTTCGCCACCACCTCATACCGTAAGCGAAAGAGATGTCGTTTCCATAAGAAGCGACCAAGAAACTGTTGTAGTGTATTCGCTGTCATCGAGGCAACTCCCTGAGTTTCGTCCGTAAAAACCTTTCATTTGTGCGTTGCCATTTCCAATGGGCAACGATCAATGATGACACCGGGAGACGTATGCAGATCCACAGCAGTAGCAAATGGCACAACCACATCAAAGCCTCACAAAGTAAGAACCCTGCATTTACCTTCATTAAATAGTGCACCTAAACTCCGACAGTAATAATCGATTACAGCCTTCAGTAGAGGTATCTTCGCAGGATTGCGGAGTAGAACCGTCACCTCATTCGAGTACGCACGAACAGCTATAGTCTGTCCGGAAAGCGTCCTACCTTACAGCTGAGATGCCTGCATCCGAAGTATGGACTCCAGAGAAATCATGAAGTCGTTGTCAGCGGGCTTCCTTAAGGCACTCCCCGACGGATATTTATTGGGGGGTCAGTTGGCCTTTAACAACCACCGAAGTCGAAGTACCCTTAAACAGATTTGAGAACACTCGCAGTTTGTCAACACCAAGGCGAACTGTCTCCATAATCGGAAGCAAAAAGGCCATGATCAACAGGGTCAAATGCCTTAGCAAACTCTAGGAAAGGAAGGGATCAAGGAGCGGACGATACAGCAGCGACCGAAATCACGTCACGACAATTGACTATGGGGGTAAGAATAGTATGCAGCTTTGATGTTTTGCAACAGTCGTCTCCAGTAGAATCGACATCCTACTATTAACTACCCTCGCCACAAACTTACAATCAAAATTTAACAAAGTAATTGGGCTAAAGCTATCAGGGGCCGCAGGTCCAGGAGTTTCTGGATTAAAACAACTTTCCCCACTTTGAACGAGGTCGGCACTACCCACCCTTGTTACACTTCATTCAAAGGGGCACAAAGGTAGCACCCATCAGTGGCCAAAAACGTACGTAAAATTTCTTGGGAAGTCCATCCAGACCCGGGGACTTTTGAAGAGCCGGCCCCACTTCTTACCTTGTTCAGGCTGAAACGCTACTAAGAGTGTTTCATTATGTTCAGGTGTAATTGTCGTATTCAATGTGCTGACTAATGGGTCGTAAAAAGTATCACTGGACGCATCGATGTCATTACGATGCGCTCATCATTTGTCGAGAGAGAATGAATACAAGAGCGCCGGCGTCGTGTCTGATGCCGAAACAAATGATATAAGGAAGTCAGTTCTTCCGTTACCAATCAAACTAGCTTCGATTGCTTTTTCAAACCTTCCATTTGTAAAAGTCAACAATTTTTGCCTCTATACGCGTAACATCCACAATTCGCTTAGGTGCAGCATTATAAAGGATGTAATAGGACAATTCATAAGTTCTTCGAAGGTCTCGTTCTTTGTCAGCAGCAAAAAGTATCGAAGCTTGCCTGAGCATCGGTTTTTTCCTGTTGCGTCCACCAGTCACGAATGGAAGAGTACTTTTTAATGTACTGGAGAGTACCCTCCCACATGGCTCGCTATAGGTCATGAAGAGAGGAGTCAGCTAGGTGAGCGACGTTTAACACTCACGGAGTGCGAAACAATTTGACTGGTTGCAGTCACAGCGCAGTGATCCGTAAAGGAAGCAGGGATGACTTCAACATTAAGAATACTATCTCGGATGCAGTCTGATAAGCAAAACCTATCTAATCTCTTACTAGAAGTCGAAGTAAACCGGGTAAATTTAAATAATGTCAGGTATTTATGGGTCAGTTTAACTAAAGTAGAGTATTCGTGTGTCCAGTTGTCTTTCAGGAGCAGGGAACGTACCAATGTAGGCCTATGTAATTCACGACGGAAATTGAAATTTTGAGATTGATCTGCAGGACGAAACAAACAATTAAAATCACCACCCAACAGAATGCCCGGAGGACTTTTAAGCAATACATAGACAATTTGCTCTTTATAAAAACGCAAACGATCCACTGTGCGACCAGTGCATAACGGGGCATATAAGGACCTCGGTAAGGTCCAAAAGTTAACAACCTATGTTCCTGCCAGGATCCAAAATTTCCAACTCAGCAACAGGAATGCCTTCGTGAAAGAATAAGGCAGTCGCCGTAGAAAATTCAGTTGCTGTATTCAAGATCATACGAAAACCAGGTAAGGAGAAATATCTGAATAATACCTCATGTAAGAATACTATGTCCACATATGAATCATAAAATGAACTGATGTAGCGAAGCCATCGTAATTCTGATTGCACACGATTTTAGTTTAAGGAAAGAAACGTGTAGTCTTGGGTCATTGACTACAGCTGCACAGGGATGTACGGAACGTACCGAGGAGAATTATGTGGACAGCAGAGCTTCGAGATCCATTGCGGAGTCCATAGATGAATCAGATATCGGGGAAGCAGAAACCAAGTCATCGGAATCTTTCTTCTTAGATTTCTTATGTTCCACTATACCGTCAGGTTGTACAGGGTGAAAAGTATTTAAACCAACAAACTCTGGAAGGTTGTAAGGGACATCAAAACAAATAATTTTCCCTAGTGCCATTTTTTTCCTGTGAGCAATATTTAAACCGGTGGAGGCCGCATTACGCTCTTCAGTAGTAGGCAACAGCTGTCCACAAGTGTAGTAGCGCATTGTCTCTGATTACTAATGGAGCGATACACCTGGAGTGAGTTAACTGATATGGTTGGTGTGTACTACTTAGCGCACCAAAACGGACGAGCTGCACAGCAGGTTTATCAGCAACATCCTAATCGCTGTATTCCGCTTCATACGACCTTTGCTGCTGTTTACCAACGTCTGCGTGAGACCGGGTCATTTAGCAGATTACCTGGACAGGGACGCCGTCGCACGGTAAAAACGCTGCCATTTGAGGAAGCTGACTGAAGCAAAGCAAGCGCTGTATCATGTATAAGATACAGAGGCGAGCGAGTGCACGGGACTTACCCTAGTTCACTGCTAGTAGCGTCACGTCATCGTAACGCGCCTGCATATAGTATTGCACCACATTTAACATAAAAGTAAAAATTAAGATTTGTGTGTAAAACTTTGTTAAAGTATAGTTCTATGCAATAATGTTTCAGGTAACAAATCTTAATGTTATAAAATTAGTAGTTCACGTAAAATTCACGTTTTGAAAGAAAAATAGGAGGCGCTAAATAATGACGCTAGGAAGCCAAAATTTGGTGAGAAGGTGCAGTAAGAAGTCATTAATGAGTGGTGCTGGTTTCCAAAACCATAAAACTAAAATTGACTCCAGAATCCGCGTTTTTCGGAAAAATCAGAGGCGCGAAATAATAGAGCTACAATATTGAAAGTTGGTAGGATGCTTCAGTTCACCCTAATAATAATAATGGAAATACCACAATCAGTTACCTCTTCTAGTTTTTTAGTAATTTAGTAAAAACTACTTTTGTGAGTAAAATGTACATAAGCATTATAGATTAAGTACTTTAAATTTTAATGATAAAACAAATTCTTTAAGACCAATGATCAGATAGGACAATTAACAAAGCTACACCAAGTTTTAGTCTTGTAGCATAATTAACAGCTGATACAAGTCTTGATAAAGCTATGGTTCAGAGGTAACAATCTACCGTTAGTTCCATTGTAAAAATTCTAGAGAGTAAAGTTTTAATTTTAGCGGGCTGAGATTTTCTACGTGCTTCTGTACTGCTCAGATGTATGTATACAAAAATTGAGAAGTTTGTAAAGCTATTATTAAATGTGATATTTAAGATTATGTGCCTGAGATAGCGATCATTTGAAGGCTGCAGGCATCTGCATAGGAACGGAAAGAACAGATGCTCTCTTGGCGGTACGCACCGGAGCTATATAAAAAGAGCGGCAGAGGCAGTAGGAAGCTCACTCCGCATTAGACCAACGCCTAGTCCACGCGAGCTTAACGTCCGATCGCGCCTCGCCTCGGGTGACGTCATAGCGGGCTGTGACATGCGCGTACTTAGCAATGTAAACGGACATTGAAAATCGCGAGGACTGTACACCGTCCTGGATCGTTTAGACTTCGGTAACAAACTGTTATTGTGCCGTCCGTGTGAAGTATAATTCCGCATGGCAAGTGGTGACTAACTCCACTTTTAAGGCGAGCATTAATCTTTTTTTTTTTTAACATTATTGCGAACTATTAATAGAGCACCGTTAGTTAGAGTAATGAACTATTCGGGAGGAACTTGCTGTAGAAGTCGCCTCTGAACTATTAAACGATTGGCTGAATTAACAATATTTAATGTCTTTAGCATTTTCAGAAGTTTCGAGTAATTTGTGTGAGCCTTTAAGATAATAAAATCTTGTTTGGAACTTTAAATTTTATTGAAGCAGCCCTAATCCCGTGAAGAACTATGGATATTTTTCGTTTAGCTGGGCTGTACAGGAATGTGGCCGTGCAGACTGGGAACTAAGGTCAGTAAGTTTCCCTTCGCTTTCTGACTGGCCACCAAATTAGTTGCCAGGCTCGCGTGATTTAAGGTGGCAATGTTCAACTTTCATTCAACATTAAACAACGACTTCTTCGCCGTCCCACATATGTTGCATCGGCAATAGTCTGTTACGTGAAATGAACATTCAAACAACTCATTCGACAACTTCTTCGCCGCCCCACATATGGTGCTTATCGGCCGGGAAAACTGAATTAAAAGCAAATAAAAGTGCTCGATGTGTGAAAGCGATTGGTATAAATTAACGAACTCGGTAGGCAATAACAGGACACTGAATTGAACTAGTGTGGGAACAGTGTTACCAGTAAAGGCGGGTGTAGTGTATAAACAATAAGTGTCTACCGCTGTACGTTGGTTAGTGACGATGGTGAGGAAGGCGACGATGCTGGATCGCGGCTGCCGACGGCGCTGAGACTAAAGGAAGACGGTGCGTCATCGCGGAGCTGCGCTGATCTGCGAGACAGCTGCCGGCTGCGCCGAGCGGTCAACGGTGCCTTGCTGCCCCCCCCCCCCCCCCCCTGGAGCTATTGCAGTAGGCGATTCCTGTGGCGGTACTCGACGCTACAGCTGCTGCTGCTGCCTTCAATACGTCGCGACGCGTCGCATCACGATTGCTGGTACACCGCGACGACATCATTCGTCGAAATCAAGCATTTAAGTTAAGTCAAAGACTTTTAAAATATATATTAACTGCTGCTAACAAACTAAAAGATATGGAAAGTAGTGTACATTTCAGAAGGGAACCGGTCTCTGACCAAGAATCCTCAGGATCAGGAATTGAGTTTAATGAGGATGGTTCCATTAATCCCTCAAATATTGAACTAGAACGTAATTTGTCACCAGTAAATTATGACTTTAATTTAAATGAGAGTGCAGGGATGCAATCAATAAGTGAAATAGAAGTCAAAAGGGAGCCAGTAGAGTTGCTAACTTTGTCAGGTAGTGAAACTGAGCTCAATATATCTCCAGCTCAGTCAAGTCAAGAGATACAAAGTATCAAGGTAGAAGCTCCGGATTGGATGCAAATACTGTTTGCCAAACTCGAATCAAACCAAAATAAAATTGAGGCTAAAATTGAAAATAGTAATAAAGAGTTGGAAAATAAAATTGAGGCTAAAATTGAGGATAGTAATAAAGAACTAAAAGAAGAACTGCAATCAAAATGGAATAGTTTGAATTATAAGATAGATGCTATTCATCATGACATTCAAGTAAAAGTAGGGCAACAGTTAACTAAAATGCATAGTACTTTCAAATGTGAAATAGATCAAATTCAAAAAAATTATCAAGAGGCAGATGAACTTTTGGAAGTGAGGTTGTCCGAAAGATTGAGCAACGAGTCCAAACTTTGCTCTGACAAAGTTAAAGAGGTACAAATTAAAGTAGATACTTGTCAGAAAAACATTGAGAAAGTAAAAGAAACCTGTACCGAAATTCGTGGTGCAGTGGAACAAAGATGTTCTGCCAGGATAGAAGCAGTAGAGTCACAAGTAGAGGAATTAAATACTAACATTGCTAACCTAGAAAATAGAGTAACCTCTGTTAATTCTAGTCATTCTACTGTACAGCATGTGACTTCAGTTGACGCCGCTTTTATAGGGTGTCGACAGTTTTTGCGCTTTGATCCTGATAAGTACATTCACCCTCTTGAATTTTGGAATGACTTTGAGGATGTTCTCCCCAACACTTGGTCAGAAAGAGAAAAAATTTCATTTATAAGAAGTCATTTGTCAGGTGATGCTTTGCGATGGTCAGCGGATGTAATGATCAAATGTAAAACCTTATCTGAATTTAAGTCTGCATTTCTCAACGAATACTGGTCACATAACAAACAAAATGATGTGTTAAGGGAATTCTGGAGTGGTAAGAAGTTTTTCCCAGGGCGTGAATCAGTAAAGGATTTCGCTAGGAAGTGGGTTTCAAGACTGTCACATTTGACAGAAAAGATGAAGCCAGATATGATCATTATGGGTTTAGAAGGTAAGCTGCCGTGGTACTGGCAGAAGAGGATCATTTCCGCCCCTAGAGATAATATAGACAAATTTATTGAATATCTGGAAAGAGTGGAAAGAGTAGCTGCTGCTGAGGAGCAGGTGCAGCAGAATAACAAATCTTCTAACAATCACGTACAAAATAATGGAAACGTGAACGTTAGAAATATGGAAGTTAGGCACACCAAAACAAACTATCGAAACCAAAGCCGTGGCAGAGGAAGAGGAGGTAGATACTCACCACGCTTTCGTAACAACTACTATGACGAAAGTGGAGAAGTAAATACTATGCCATTAAGACAAGAAGGGAGTCATGATGCTACTATATCTAGTGGTGTCACAGATGAACACAACAGGCCGCGTATGGGAAACTAAATCCCGTCTATGAGGAAACTGGCGCTCACCAGGCGGTAACAGTAACACAGCCAGTAACGGAAACACAGACAATCAGCCAACATACACAGACAGACAACATGGATGACGAAATAAATACAGATAATACCAGTGATGTGTTAAGCCACTCTCACAAAATAGTGGATAGTATTTTGGATACACTAGAAAAATGGGTCAAGGAAGAACAGGAACTCAAGGTAGATAATGGGGAAGAAATAGATAATGGGTTTGAGTCTGATGGGAATAATGATGAAGTAAAAGCTTACATCTTCGATGAAAATGGCAATCTAAAAGCTGAAGTAGAAGTAGCAGAAGTAGAATCAGTACTGCAAAACTTTAGAGAGGAGGAAATGATGAATGAAGGGGGTAGAAATAGTAACGAGGTGAAAGAATCTAGTAGCTGTGTAAACGTGCCACAAATGGTTGAAGGTGACGACATTCTTATGAACAGCAATATTGCGCAGGGACGCAGTTGCTCAGAGGTAGAGGATAGTTTGGCTGATGTGCAGCAAACAAAAGTAGAAAAAGTCGTCAGATGCTTCGATTTAAAGTTAGTGGACAGATTAGAGAAAGCAGCTAAGATTATAGAGCATGATGAGCCCCAGGATGTAAATGTAAATGTAATTGCAACTGATCAGAATTACTTTAGCTGGAAGAACATAGAACGAGATTTATTAGACGAGGTGTGTGAGCAACCTGTTCAATGTAAAATAACTCACCCTGTTATCAAAGTAAACATATCAGGAGTCACTGTGCGTTGTCTGCTTGACAGTGGCAGTGAAGCAAGTGCTTTATCACAAACATTTTTTGACACCATACCCAATAAAGAGAAGTTAACAGTTATGAAAGTAAGTGGCTTAAAGATTATAGGTGCTACTGGAAAAGTCTCTAGACCAGTTCAACACGAAGCTTTGATACCCATTGGTATAAATGACGTAGTAATAGATCATCCTTGTTTGATTGTGCTAGGCTTAAGTGTTGATATGTTGATTGGTACTGATTTCTTATCAAAGTACCAGGGAAAGATCAATTTTGATCAGAACAACTTAATTTTAACTTTACCTGACTCTAAAGTGATAAGAGAGTCTTTTATAGGAAGTCATATAGGCGGTAGTAATGAAACTTGGGAACTGCCTATTAGAGTAATAAAGAATAAAGGATACTTGCAGGAAAATTTGGTTTTCAGTGAGAATGAGGAAAGTGCTAAGGTTGAAGAGAGACACATCCTAAAGGAAATAGAGGAAAAGGTACAATCAACAAAGCAAATTGCTGACGAACAAAGATCAGAGTTAAAGAGTGTGTTAACTAAGCATAGTAATGTATTCTCAAACGCACCTGGTGAAGTTAAAGGTTATGAATGCCATTTGAATATCAAGCCTGGGAAGGTATTTTTTAAGAAGCCTTATCCAATACATGATGCAAGGGCTTCCCCCACTAGTTTTAAAATTGGTGAGCTAGTACTGGTCAAAACAAAAGAAAAATCAAAGAAAATTTCTGCAGAAACTAAAAAGTTTATGCATGTATATCATGGACCATTTAGACTAGTAAGTAAACCTCATGCAAATGCCTATCGTTTGGAATATCCAAAGAGTAAGAGAGAACTAGGTCTAAGAAATATTGTGGATCTAATGGAATTTAAAATTAACAGTAATTAATTACTGTAGGGAGTCTGCCACTCTTTGGCGGATACACGGTTTGGCGTACCGTGCAGTCCCAGCTGGGTGAAACTTTATTTCCTTTTCAAGTTTCATTCCCTTCTTCTGGTCTATCATAACAGGTAAGAATCACATATGTCTTCATGTTGTATATATGCTATTAGGTTTTAAGTATTCTTAGTAAGGATCTACCTAGTGAATGGCAAAACAAAAGTCTGAGTACCAATAAGAGGCAAACATGGCTAAAATAAATAAATTAAAATACTTCATGTAATTGTAAAGGGTTAGAAACTACAACTAAGAGAGACACTTTGCAGTATACGAAGTACGGTATGAAAATGAATAATCCATGAGATTATGCAGAAGGTAGTATGTTGCTAGAAATAAGGTTGTCTGAAGGAAAACAGCGTAAGAAGGTAATGCTCATAGAGGCAAGCAATGGCGTTTTAGAATTAAATAAATGGAGATGTGTGGAAGTGGTGTGAGGATCGCACCAAATATATAGAAACAGGACGTCAATAGGCTGACAAAAGGAAAAGGGAGAAAGAAGTGGAGAAATGAAGTATTTTGAATCTGGAAGAAAAGGGAGAAAATGAATGAGGTGAAGAAGTGAAGTAAGTAAATTGAAGTAAATGATGTAGGATTAAAGAATAATTCCCTCACGTCTCGTGAAATGGTGAAAAACGCTAAATCTTGCTTGAGGCAAATAAATAGTTAAACAGACAACAGAAAAACACAAATATTGGAAAATGCAGAAATTTGGAATCGGTATACTGAAAATAACTAATTTCTTTAGTAATTCATACCATAAAGCAAAGTGCTGGTCAGCAAATGACTTCTTTGATGAACTAATCCATACGATAATTAAGCCAGAGTACATTAAAACTAAAAGGTTACTCAATTTTCTAAGTTGAAGCAAGATCTTAATATATTAATTTGCTAAAAGAATTTTCACTATTTAGGAACCTAAAAGATTATTTATGAAAGAAGAAAGTAGGAGCTATTGTATCAGATACGACTTAGTGCTAAATGTCTTTCTGACAACTTCACAATTAGTAAAATAGTGCCAGAATATAAACTATAAAATGTACTTTGTCCTACCTTAGATATAAGTTGAAAACAGAAACTTAGACTGTCTTGTCTGTTTCTCAGGGACATGCAGGCTGCATGAATGACTGACAACAAGCGGTAGGGAGATTGGAAGTAGAGACGCAAACCACAGTGAATACAATTTCCTCCCACAATTTTGTCAATCAGTGAAATTAAATGAGTGTTACAATAGGACACCCACCACAGTGCCGAGTATTATAGTAAAAGAAAAATGTGAGTGCGTTGCAGTGATAAAAGTCGTGTGTATTTTCTTTTTCAGGAAGAGACTGATTTTAAAGAAAAAAAAATAACTATTTTGTAACCATTGAAAAATTTATATTTCCATGTAAATGTATGTAAATAATTTGTGAATGTCTTCTGTACTAGGTTTTCTATGTGTATATGAGTATGGTTATTTTGTGTATGTAGTAATAAGGAATTTCCTAAGAAGCAGCAACTTAAGTTGAAAGAGGTATACTAAAGTAATCCATCGCTTGTTTGTTCTTTTAGAAATTTAATTTTGTTCAAAAATAGATTTTCACGAAAATTAAAAAAGGGGGTGATGAAGCAAAGCAAGCGCTGTATCATGTATAAGATACAGAGGCGAGCGAGTGCACGGGACTTACCCTAGTTCACTGCTAGTAGCGTCACGTCATCGTAACGCGCCTGCATATAGTATTGCACCACATTTAACATAAAAGTAAAAATTAAGATTTGTGTGTAAAACTTTGTTAAAGTATAGTTCTATGCAATAATGTTTCAGGTAACAAATCTTAATGTTATAAAATTAGTAGTTCACGTAAAATTCACGTTTTGAAAGAAAAATAGGAGGCGCTAAATAATGACGCTAGGAAGCCAAAATTTGGTGAGAAGGTGCAGTAAGAAGTCATTAATGAGTGGTGCTGGTTTCCAAAACCATAAAACTAAAATTGACTCCAGAATCCGCGTTTTTCGGAAAAATCAGAGGCGCGAAATAATAGAGCTACAATATTGAAAGTTGGTAGGATGCTTCAGTTCACCCTAATAATAATAATGGAAATACCACAATCAGTTACCTCTTCTAGTTTTTTAGTAATTTAGTAAAAACTACTTTTGTGAGTAAAATGTACATAAGCATTATAGATTAAGTACTTTAAATTTTAATGATAAAACAAATTCTTTAAGACCAATGATCAGATAGGACAATTAACAAAGCTACACCAAGTTTTAGTCTTGTAGCATAATTAACAGCTGATACAAGTCTTGATAAAGCTATGGTTCAGAGGTAACAATCTACCGTTAGTTCCATTGTAAAAATTCTAGAGAGTAAAGTTTTAATTTTAGCGGGCTGAGATTTTCTACGTGCTTCTGTACTGCTCAGATGTATGTATACAAAAATTGAGAAGTTTGTAAAGCTATTATTAAATGTGATATTTAAGATTATGTGCCTGAGATAGCGATCATTTGAAGGCTGCAGGCATCTGCATAAGAACGAAAAGAACAGATGCTCTCTTGGCGGTACGCGCCGGAGCTATATAAAAAGAGCGGCAGAGGCAGTAGGAAGCTCACTCCGCATTAGACCAACGCCTAGTCCACGCGAGCTTAACGTCCGATCGCGCCTCGCCTCGGGTGACGTCATAGCGGGCTGTGACATGCGCGTACTTAGCAATGTAAACGGACATTGAAAATCGCGAGGACTGTACACCGTCCTGGATCGTTTAGACTTCGGTAACAAACTGTTATTGTGCCGTCCGTGTGAAGTATAATTCCGCGTGGCAAGTGGTGACTAACTCCACTTTTAAGGCGAGCATTAATCTTTTTTTTTAACGTTATTGCGAACTATTAATAGAGCACCGTTAGTTAGAGTAATGAACTATTCGGGAGGGACTTGCTGTAGAAGTCGCCTCTGAACTATTAAACGATTGGCTGAATTAACAATATTTAAAGTCTTTAGCATTTTCAGAAGTTTCGGGTAATTTGTGTGAGCCTTTAAGATAATAAAATCTTGTTTGGAACTTTAAAATTTTATTGAAGCAGCCCTAATCCCGTGAAGAACTATGGATATTTTTCGTTTAGCTGGGCTGTACAGGAATGTGGCCGTGCAGACTGGGAACTAAGGTCAGTAAGTTTCCCTTCGCTTTCTGACTGGCCACCAAATTAGTTGCCAGGCTCGCGTGATTTAAGGTGGCAATGTTCAACTTTCATTCAACATTAAACAACGACTTCTTCGCCGTCCCACATATGTTGCATCGGCAATAGTCTGTTACGTGAAATGAACATTCAAACAACTCATTCGACAACTTCTTCGCCGCCCCACATGACTTGCAGCATGTAGAGCGGGATCCTTCAATCAGCATTCGTGCAATTGCACGCAACATGTGAACGAAGCAGACGAATGTAAGAACAGTCCTTCGAGAGCAATTGTTACGTCCATTTCACTTAAGCGTGTTCACAACCTGGAACCAGTTGATTATCCACCCAGAGCACAGTTTTCGCAGTGGTACCTGGAACAGTGTGAAATGCATCCTACATTTCCATCCCCTGTGTTATTTACCGATAAAGCAACGTTCGGGCGTGATGGAGTCTTCAACATGCACAATTAACATGTTTGGAGTGGGGACAACCCACATGCCATAGTTACTAGCCCTCATCAAGTGCCGTTCTTCGTCAATGTGTGGGTCGGTGTTGTTGGGGACTCTTTAATTGGGCCGTATCTGTTAGGCCGTTAAATGGCAGGCACTATTACAATTTCCTCGCCAGAGCATTGCCAGAATTGCTGGAAGACGTCCCGCTCTCTACGAGACAACACATCTGGTTCCAACGTGACGTGACGCCGGCACATTTCAGTCGTCGTGTGCGTCGATTCCTGGGCAGACAGTTCCCAGAAACGTGGATTGGCAGAGGTGGTCATGTATCATTGTCCTGATCGATCCACAGATACGTCCCGACTGGATTTTTTTGTGTGAGGAGAGATGCGCAACCTTGTTTACACAACTCTTGTTGCATCAGAAGAGGATCTGGTTGCCCGGATAGTAGCAGCAGCAGGAGCAATTCAGGATACTCCCGTGGTTTTTGCCCGTGTCAGACAGAACATGATACGACGGTATAACATTTGTTTACGTGTGAATGGAGGCATTTTTGAAAATCTACTATAACTGAAATTGGATTATGTTAATGTGTTGTCTCTTGGTCATAAAAATGGAAAAGTGTTTGTTGGTATAATTAATTTGCCGCCAGAGAAATCTTCCTCTATCGGTTTGAATACTCCTCATAGGAAAAAATGACATTAAGGAAAAATATTTGTATTAATGTCCCCTACAACCTCCCACAGTTAGTCGGTTTAAATATTTTTCCCCCTGTATAGGCTGTTTCTGTCTGCTACGTGGCATGGCGGCCTCGGCAGACGGAGGTGTGGGAGGTGTCATAGGCACAGCTTCCTGCCTCTCAGAACGAGAGACATTTAATGCGGTCCAGTCACTAAAGCGGAAGCATTCAGTGGAAGCACCAATGCAACAGGTGACACTTTGTTGTTAATTTTTTCTCCAATGGAGTTACTGTAGGTAGCAAATAAAGGCAACCATCGGCGACTGAAGATAAACGAGCAGCAGACATTGTCACGTCTCAGACTGTAACGACGGACACGAAGAGGAAGTGTCGACCCGCTGGCTTTCCATACGCAGGTAACTCGGAAGGAGCAGGAGGGATGCTCTTCTCCGATCATCGTACCACGGTCGAGAGGTATCGTATCAGTGAACAAAATCGATGCAGACGAGGAGAAATTTGAAATGAGAATGGTGACTTAAATTTCGTTGATCTGCAATAAGCTATACAGTAAGCAGTGTCACTTTCGATATTTGCGGTGAGACATCCAATTCAGATAATATCATTCCATCAATTTCTTTGTACCCAATGGCTCGTAAAGGTGCGTTTTTTTTTTCATTCAGTAATAAATAGTGGTTTAAGAACACTACTTTCCCCATACAGTTTTCAGAAAGAAATTAATTTGACTACCACTATTGCTAGCAACAATGCTTATAAACAAGCCGTAGTCGACCAGATACTTAGAAACAAAAGGGAAAACAGGAAAATTTTCAACACCAGGTGACAACAGACTGAAGAGTAGTGAAGAGGGAAAGGGCAAATTAATTTTGATACCATTTTTAGGTAATATGTCCTACAGGATTGGCTGCCTTCTGGCTAGAAAATACGGATATAAAGTTACTTTCTCTACTTATATTAGTCTGAAGAAAAATTTAGTAGATTTGTTAAAAGCTAAACAAGATCCTTTCACAAATTCAGGAGTCCATGAAATCGTCTCTAAAGATTGCCCTAGCTATTATATAGGGCAGATTGGTAGAGCTATTAAAGCCAGATTTAAGGAGTACTTGTTGGATAAGAAAGGGGGAAACGTTCATAATTCTTCTTTTTCTGAACTTTTACTAATTTCAAGCCATTCTCCGAGGGAATTACAAGAAAGCGTAATTTTACACAAGGAAATAAAGGGCTGGAAATTGGATTTATTTGAAGAACTCGAAATGAGAAAAATCTTGCTAAGAGAGACGGTAACACTTTGAACGATCAGTTGCTACCCACCAGTAACCACTTCATAATGGCTTCAAACCGTTGCTCACTGTCACGTAATTTATGTTTACCAATATCCGCTAACATCGGTAACTATTTAGTTTTCCTCAAAATATTTCCTCTCTACTGCTTAGCTACTTACTTTTTATATCACTGTGTTCACTTTTTGTGGCCTTTTCGGCACGTATTTCTACAGTTGGTATTAAAAATAAGTATTTTGTAATATGGATTACATTTTAAGTTTCTCTGTGTAAGCCTCCATACAGTTGAGCAGAAGGTTCGCAGTTTTATGTTGTGCTGTAGCTTTATCCATGTTACTCTTTTCTCAACCTTTCTGTAACAGAAATTTTTTTTTGTAATAGCATTGTTATCTTATACACGCTACATTTACGTAAAGTACCACTGTGCTACGTAAATGTCCTACATATTCTTACTTTAATGTAAAACGCTGTTACTTGACACACGCAAGGCGCAGTTCTTACGTAAATGTATTTTGCGCTCTACGCATCCCAGTTCTTCCTTATCGATTGAGTTTGTACCTTTGTACAGTTGGCCTTTGTCTCTGGCATATTGTATACTTACGCTATGCAAATATACTGTTCTCTAAATTCCCGCTATACTGTTTTTGTATAAAAGTGCCTCTACCAGTGGGCGAATACATTTGTCAGTTTATTCTGACACCTCCAGAGTGTAATTTGGCTGCTGTCTTAAGCCGTGGCGTGTGAAGTTTCTGGTTTTTATATCAATTTAATATACTACATAAGTCGAAAGGCTTCGGCTACTGTAATTTACCACCATACGATGTGACAAGTGATTACACTTATCTCACCAATATTTTTCTATAACTAATGTTTTGTTATGTAAGTAAAAATAGTTGGTACTGTTTATATACATTTTTAGGGCCCATTCCTTTTGAAGAAGATATTTTAAAAAATACTGAGGCCGAGGGCTAAATAAACTATTGGTTTGCAACTGATTTTTTCAACCTCTTCAGATCAGCAACCGTTAATTTGGGACGCTGTACTAATGACAACTTTAATACGAACACCTCCGCTTACAATTACACCAAAAGTATCGACTTTCACTACACGGGAAGCAGGTTCCTTCTTGACCAGTATACACGATACAGACGCTGTAACCACACACCCGTAAATGTGGTGGAATATTCCGTTTAACATGCATTTCCAGGCAGGAATGTCACTCGAACACTGTAATCTGTGTTGAGTGGACCAACGTTCACAACGAACGTTTTATGCATTACCACAAGGAATCAGAACGTCCTTCAGGAAAATTATCATCTACCCCCAGCTGGAGGTTGAACGCTCGAACATTGGTGTAGTCAATTTCAGCATCTGCGAGTGACACCATACCAACGGAAGTTATTGCGATGCCAGAACGGAACTCGAGAACCATGTCACGACATTGATCTTTCAAGGTGGATCCATAAATTTCAAGTAAAACATGTACTTGTCTGCGTCAAAATAAGCGATGTGGATTGGATCAGAGTTCACATGAATTGTACTGACAAGCCAATCGTGGATTTCTATAGACCTGGTTGCACGTGTCGCCTTTCTTTATCGAAAGTAAAGCTCGCAGTACCTTTTCGTGGAATACACATGGAAACCATGGTAACCATAGGGGAGCGGCCGACACCTCGGCAAGCAGACAAACACAAACAGTAAGGCGGAGTGGAGGTGCTACGACTCATATGACAAACAAAACTAACGACTGTATAACTTCACACAAGCGACACTGAGACAGGTGAGATAAACAAAGACCTTACCGTTCGAAGCGTAACTGATGACGGGTGGTATCATGCAAGATATTCGGAGACAAAGCTATGTTATACGTGGATGACGTCCTCATTGCTGAAATCGACTGCTGAGAAAATATCTGGCAGCTCAGGCATTTTGAAAACACAGGCTTTCTGTAAATTTGGGAAATGCTGAACTTCTCCATAAAAGGAGATAAAATTTGTAAGTCGCGTTTTGACGCTAGAAAGGATTTGGCAGAATCTTGATGAATTGGAAGCCATTAGGGATTTCCCTCTGCCGTGAACGAAGCAATAGTTACATAATTTCTACAAGAGCTTCATAAAGATTAAATGTGTAACGATACCAAGGCATTGACAGTTAACTAGAAAGAAAATCATCCGGAGTTGGGATGGAGTGGTGCAACAACAGTATGAGGCACTAAAGAGTGTATTATCATTGGCCACTCTCCTCACAATCCAGGATTAAAAAGGAGGTTTTGTAAGGTGACAGACAATTCCTATAGAGATCTTGGTATCACTTTACTCCAAAAGCTACAGCAAGGAAGAGAAGTCATACAACACCCTGCTGCTTTTGGGAGCCGAATTCTCAGCAAAGCTGGGAAAAACAATGCTGCGATTGAAATTGAAGCCTTGGCAGTAGTGTGGGTTTTTTGTATGTTCTGTTATGATCTATATTGGAGACATAAAAAAATCTACACTGAGCACAAGTAACTATATTGGCTGATGTCGGAAAAAATCAGCTATAGAAGACTTACTAGGTGGCCACTCTCCTTGAGAATTTCAGTTACATGTAGTGTGCATTCTGAGACAGCAGAATGTTTTTCAGATGCTTTATTTCGCAACCGTGCAGGACATGCTCAGTGCGTTTACGAAGATTTAGGACAGAATAGGTTCAACATAATATACATGTATGGAGTTTCGCTTGAGAATTTTGTTGGCTCAGGGCTGATCAATATGGCAAGGGAACAGTATTAGATGCTGTGTGGTGAATAGTAAAGACAAGGTATGGTGAGGAGTTGACCAGAATATTAGGCGATTATACTTGTTTCAGAATGATGTACTGTTCTGTTGAAGGAAGTCAGGTACTTAAGACTGTGTGGTCTGCGTAGGAAACAAAATTGTGAATCACTTAATTTGCTATACTGACTTGAGTTATGGAGAATTTGATCCCAGGAAATTATGTCCGAAGTTAAGAGAGTCCTTTTATTTTATCAGTGTAGAGAGGAGACCGAAGACGGTACTTAGCAATTGTAAATTATAACAATACACTAAGCCATTGATAATTTCCTGTAAAGCACCAATCTTTCCATTTGTGCTAGGGAGACTAGGTTATTATCGGGCAAAAGACCTATCTGGTCCCCTTCCGGAGTCAGTACATGGTTTTAGATGAATGTTGATAGCTGTGGAATTTGTTTCCAAATATGCTACCTTGATCACACTGCGATGAGCATCAAGGAGATCCATGGCAGCTACCACAGTGAATAACTTTCTGAGCGAAGTGGGCAAGATTGAAAAGATTATCATGGATAATGGACCGCACTACCAATCAAAACAGTGGTTAACTACGCCGAAGAGGCGAGAGATGAAACCGGTGTTCATACCCATGTACCACCCAACGAATAATTTAAGTAAACGTGTGGTCAAGGAACTAGGATAGTTGCGTAAAATCTATTGTCGCAGGGAACACAGGAGACGGAGTTTATTTCTCAAGGACTTTCAAGGCATCTTAAATGAGTTGCCATATGGAGCAACACCTTTAGCTCTAGTAATAGTATTGAGAAACTAACCACCACCATATTGAGTCATGGATCTCAATGATTTCCCAACTACAGGGAAACAGGACACAGTTTAACTGTAAGGATTGGCATAGGGAGTGTAAAAAAAAGAAGCATCAGTCAGGAAAAAGGGGAAGATTAGAGAGGTTCAGTTAGCAGTCGGAGATAAGATTCTTATTAAATTGCGTTGGTTGCCGTGAAAACATAATTTCAAACCAGCAAATTTTTCACTGTATTCTGTGGCTCATTTAGAGTGAAGCATATTGTTCACGATAGAGGCAGAAATCATGAGACTGTATTCACATGGACTTCACCATGTTTCAGACATCAAGCTGCGAAAAAATTAAGAACATTGGAGGAGTACGCAGGTGATATCTTGGAACTAGTGTCTGTTTTATGTGAATTTGTTCGGTGTTCATTTGCAGGATTGACGATAGAAAGTTAGATTGAGTAGACTGGTCCAATGAGAATTTGTCAGAGGTCGAATGATCAGTATACTCAAGAATTTTTGTCATACAGATAGTGATTATTAAGTGATGATTGGAGAACAGAAGGGGACAGAATTGAACAGAGGTGAGCAGTGGAGAACCGAGAGGGAAATAGAGTTGAATGAAGGTGAACAGAATAATAAAAGTAAGTACTAGGGCCGGCCGCGGTGGTCTCGCGGTTCTAGGCGCGCAGTCCGGAACCGTGCGACTGCTACGGTCGCAGGTTCGAATCCTGCCTCGGGCATGGATGTGTGTGATGTCCTTAGGTTAGTTAGGTTTAAGTAGTTCTAAGTTCTAGGGGACTAATGACCACAGCAGTTGAGTCCCATAGTGCTCAGAGCCATTTGAACCATTTAAGTCCAAGGGTATGTCACTGAGGGGGCTTTGTAGACTATGAGTGTGCTGTGATGAACGGGAAAATCCAAGGAAGACCAAGGAGTCCCCCCCCTCCCCCTCCCCCTCCCCCCCCAAAATGAAGTGACCGAAGGTCGAGATGTGAGTGAAGGGATGACAATGATTATAAAACAAAAAAATAAAGAATTTAAGGTAGTACAAGCTTTCGGTGCCAACTTTGTGTTTCAGTGATGTGAAAATCAGAAGTTTATATTAGATGGGCTTATCTTTTTATATAATCTAAACTTTTGATTAATGTTTATGTACTTGCCTGGTGGCAAAATGTCTCATTTAATGTTGCAGTCCCACCAGCTGAATTAACGATGAGGAGATGTGATTTTTCCTTGCCCGTGTGTGCCTTTATATGGGTTATTGTTTGACAGGTTGCTTATTAAAAAGCATAAATGAAAAGGAATGCTGAAGTACATCAGTCGGTAACAATGCCAAGGTACCATGTTGTAGAGGGCCGAAAAGCTCTGAGCACTATGGGACGTAACTTCTGAGTCATCAGTCCCCTAGAACCTAGAACTACTTAAACCTAACTAACCTAAGGACATCACACACATCCATGCCCGAGGCAGGATTCGAACCTGTGACCGTAGCGGTCGCGCTGTTTGAAAACTGTAGCGCTCGCATCTCGAGGTCGTGCGGTAGTGTTCTCGCTTCCCACGCCCGGGTTCCCGGGTTCGATTCCCGGCGGGGTCAGGGATTTTCTCTGCCTCGTGATGGCTGGGTGTTGTGTGATGTCCTTAGGTTAGTTAGGTTTAAGTAGTTCTAAGTTCTAGGGGACTGACGACCATAGATGTTAAGTCCCATAGTGCTCAGAGCCATTTGAACCATTTTGAAAATTGTAGCGCCTAGAACCGCTCGACCACCCCGGCCGGCGAGGCCGAAAGGAACTAGCACTGGTGCAGCGGAAGATGCTGATGGTAAAAAAAGTGAAGGACGATCTCGGTGACAACATGAAAGATTATGTGGCTGAATACTTTATGTGTAAAAGAGTCAGAAAGTGTGGTATTGTTCACACTGGCTGATTTCTATTGCCACCGATCAATGGTATCCTGTGTGGGCTCTCTCTGAGAAGTGACCTGGCATTGAAGATAGCAGTGTATATGTTTGATCTAGAATTATAGGCGGAATAAGTAATAAAAATGTAGACTTCCCAGGCCATTGTCAGAATCAATAAAAATTTTCTGGGTTTGTGACCGCATTATCAATATGAAAAACTGCCGGCGTTTCAGTCACTGTTGCAAGTGACCTTCTTCAGGGTGTTTTTGTTTACTGCTGAATGAGAAAACTTTGTTTCTTGCATACGAGGCTTGTCCGGAAAATGCGTATAAAAGTTGAATAGTAATTTTGTTTTACAATTATTCATGTATTACAAAATGGTCTCCTTCAAAGTACTCGCACTGAGACGCGATACACTTCTGCCAACGCCGTTTCCACTGTTGATAACATTGCTGAAACTGTTCAGTTCCGATGTTGTTCATCTGCCGTGTCGTTTCCGCCTTGATGGTTTCCAAATCTCCCAAGTGCCACCCCCGAAGCACCATTTTGCATTTAGGGAACATGAAGAAGTCACACGGGCTAAATCGGTTGAATAAGGCGGGTGGTCTGTCATGGTGACTGAGCTTCGGCCGAAAAACTCGCAACGTGTGAGCGGGCGCATTGTCGTGATGAAAGATCCACCTGCCCCCTTTTGCAAACTACGGTCGAACCCGGGCCACACGAGCTTGGAGACGTGTCAGAACTTCAGCGTAAAAATTTCCGTTCACTCTCTGGCCGGGAGGGACAAATTACTTGTGAACAATGCCCCTAGAATCAAAGAAAACACTCAACATTGTCTTCACATTGGACCTTCATTTTCGCGATTCTTTTGTTCTCGGTTCTCCTGCTAGTTTCCATTCCTTGCTTTGAGGTTTGACCTCCACATCGAATTCGTAAAACCAGGACTCGTCTCCGGTGATGACTCAGTTGAGTAAGTCCCCTCGTTCCTCTGCTTCCAACCAGTCCTCACAGCATTCAACACTCTTTGCTTTCTGTTCTGGAGTCATGAGCTTCGGTACGATTTTCGCACACAATTTCTTCATTTCAAGTTTTTGTATCATGATTTCGTGAACGATTATTTTTGGGATTGCCAGCTCGTCAGCAATCATTCTGACTGTCAATCAATGGTCTTTAAGAACACAAGCCCGAATTCGTTAAACATTTGCATCGGAACTCGATGTCGACGGGCGTCCTAGGCGAGGGTCATCGTTCACCTCTTCTCGGCCATCCCGGAGCCTTTTTAACCACTTGTTCACGGTTGGTTCCTTCAGAGAACTGTCTCCGTAAACCTGTTTCAAACACTCAAAACTCTCACGGCCATTCTTGCCTAGCTTTGCAAGAAACTTGATGTTGACGCGCTGTTCCTCAATCAGAGAGAGCTCCATGCCGACAGCAGGTGAAAAAGGGTAACTGTCAACAAGCTGCCACATACTCCCACCTTCACGCAGAGTACTCTGACTCGAACTGATCGTTGATGGGATTGATTACAGCAGTAGTCCCACCTGGCGGTGATTGCTATTTGTAACACAAAGACATTATTCAACTTTTATAAGTATTTTCCGGACAAACCCCGTATCTGTAGACGTGGCTTTTATCTAATTCGCGTCAAAACGTCGGGTTTCCACCAATGAAAAGAAACAATAAAAAACACCAATGAAGAACATCTAATATCCCTCCCTTCATTTTTAACAGCCTGTCGGCATTAGATTGCGGACACGTCTTCAAGTATGTAAGAAAGAATATTTTCTCATTCAGCAATAAGCAAAACACCCTGAAGAATGTCACAAACCCAGAAACTTTAATTGACTGGAATATGTAATGTTTCTCTTCTTCCCTCTATGCCGCTTGTGTGCAAGTAGCTTACTTGTGGAAGGCAACAATGTGCTGAGTTTGTGTTGTTGTGTGATGAGATGACTGACAGGAATCCTCTCTCTCTCTCTCTCTCTCCCTCTCTCTCTCTATACACGAGTGGTTAAAACCATAGGTGGTATGCTGGCATTTAGAAAATCCAAAATCCACTTATAACTTACCCATTCCTATATTTTATAAGTCATCTACAACACTCATTTTCAGATTGGCACAATTGCGTTTTACAAATAATGATGTTTTGTAGTTCTGTAAATAATCCTGAATAAGAATAAATATTGCAGGTAACTTCTAGTTAATTTGAGACTCGCACTACCATGCACAGCAAATAATTACTTGTTCAGTTTATTGAGGAAACTGGTCAGTAGGATTAGCAAATTAGCTCTATTATTGTAATGAGTTTCTGATGAAGGGCCAAGGCTGGTGAACCAACTATTCTAATTCGTATTTCCAAGTCGCAAAAGTTCTAATTACTGTATTAATTCAATAGGCTATTAGTGTTAATCAAGAGTTTGCTTATAAATGTGTTGCACATGAGAGTCATTAGTAACGATTTAATCAAGGTGAACAAATTTTGAAATAAATGTGGCTCTATTATCTTTTATTTGTGGGATGCAGTAAATTGTCAACAGATGATTTTCTATTTATGTTAAGTTATTATTTTTATGTAGACATGCTGCTGAGAGAACAGTGTTTCTATTCACAATGTAATTCACGATTGAGTAGTAATGTACAGTAAGGATCTTCTGTGGCATTTTTCAAGTGCCACGCAAGAGTCACACTGAGTGAGAAGGGCTGCCCTGGATGGAGACTGGCTGGTGATGAACATCGCTGCACAGGTTGCGACCAGCGGCGCAGCCAAGGTCCCTTCATTGGTGCAGCCAAGGTTAGATTGCTGATCGGAGGCGGTAAGCGGTGTACCGCCTACCAGGCCCCACACGTGGAGAGCACAGCTCAGACCGGCCACTGCCAGCCCTACCCTGCACCTGTCACCGTCACAGAGCGTAGAAGTAAATAGAGCGGTCTTCGGACTGCGTATAGGTGTGCCAAGCTTCTCTACCCCTCTAGGTACCTACAGCAACAGAGGAGCTGGTCACTCCAAGCAACAAGTATGGCGTGATGAACAAGGAGGGAAATTTCAAGTCGTCTGATTTGCCTAAAAATTGTTTTATGTAGATGAACAAATGCTACACCTGCCTCTGTAATTGGTTTTTCAGTAAGACTTTCAGTGTTTGTGTAAAAAAAAAATGAAAACCCCTTTTTTGTGATTCATGTGTGTCCTCATTCGATTTTGAGGAAACGTTTGGCTAAGAAAATATATTTTTTTCCACACGTTATTGCCACACATTGCAGCTTGATAATGAACTTGTTTCCTTTTTGCTATGGCCCAGTGTTATTGCGATACTTTGAAGTAAAGTACAACATTGCACATATTTTGAAAAGTTTGCATAGAAAAATGTTGTCGCTGGCCAGTATACATCTGGTGGGTTTTAGGACGTAGGTTACTGCATAATATGTAGCTAACGTAACGAAATCGTTTTTATCGGTTGATGGGGAGCGATACCTCTTTTCATTCCCGATAAAAACGTGAGATATTCGGAGATTCTCCTCGATGCCGGTAGCTACGCAACAGGAGCGTGCTATTGCCGCCTGCTATGTGGAGTGAAGAGCTGTCTCGTCTTTCTGTTTTTCGTAAGCTGCCGATACAAGCCAAAATTGGAAGTGAAATAAAAAGTTTGTGATATGAAAAGGCACTGGGAGCCATTAGCTCATGGCGCTGACTGTAGGTTTTCTCAGCCTTTGCTGCCAGATTTCAGGGAACATTTTGCCTATACTATTTGGTCAACAAGGTTATCCATTATTATTTTGTTCACAACGTAACAAATATTACTGAATTTATTCTCTCATTTATGTATAACCCGCTCGTATCACAATAGCTTAGCTGAACATGCTGCGAACTATTGACACATTCTGCTGTTGGTTATTACGAATGTTTCACGAGGGATATAAATGCCCTATTTCAAAATCTAGTGTGGTTCCTGAACTATATGAGTGCAACAAATATAACGTGCATCTGTTAAATCACGTGTACAGTAAAACAATGGAAATGAAAAATAGGAAAATAAAACTTGTTTTACGTTCGAACAAAGTACGTGTGCACGTAGGAGACAACGGAATTTTTCTTTTAATGTACGGTATTGTAAAGGAAAGCGTAGGAGAAAGAAATGGTTTTGCTGTCTCATAGCCGGCCGGAGTGACCGAGCGGTTCTAGGCGCTACAGTCTGGAGACGCACGACACCTACGCTCGCAGGTTCGAATCCTGCCTCGGGCGTGGATGTTTGTGGTGTCCTTAGGTTAGTTAGGTTTAAGTAGTTCTAAGTTATAGGGACTGATGACCACAGAAGTTAAGTCCCATAGTGCTCAGAGCCATTTGAACCATTTGAACTGTCTAATAAATGAAGCGAACGTGTAGCACAATTGCTATTAATACATTCTAGTATAGAGATATATATGAAATTGAAATGAAACTGTTGTTTTATGGGCTGATAACTAGAGTTGGGGGTCAGATCCATTTCTAAGGTTTCTTCGCTCCGTTCTCATTTTCTCTCACTGTTCTGAGAAAGTGTTCACGCCATGCTATAATGTCCTACCTCTCAACCAGAAATTTAAAAATTTTTGAAACATCCTAGACCTTCCCATTTTTTCTTCTCGACAGAACTGGACTACGTTATTTAGCAACACTTGTCCATCTCAGCGTACTCTTTGAGAACGTATTTTGATCGATGGTAGTTCACTTCAGAGGACGCTAAGAATACGCAGAGAAATAATGAACTACTATTACAGAGTGACTGTACAGTGCTGCACTGTAGAGTATTCTTGAAAGGCTTTTGTGCAGTCTCTATGCAAAGTAAGTTTAGTTCCACGTTCTGCCGTCGGTAATTGCAAAATTAACAAGTTATTGTTCATTTGAAAACCTACAAATCTAAAAGAAACCCAATAGAAGGGCGAGAAGACTTAGTGACTAAACAAGTAAACACAGAGAATGCAGCAGTATGACTGGCGCTGCGCTAGGTGCTGTAGGCATCCAAGGGGTGGCAGGTCAGGGCACTCACCCTCCGGTACTCCGACACGAGACAGATCCCTTCTATGTTCTGTGGTCACCACTCATCTGAGCTGGCACACCGCTAGAGGGTCATGACCCTTACAGCTGAAAAGGAATTCCCTGAACCAGCGGTAGGTTTGGGGGCCGAGCTACGAAATGAAAGAGGTATTACCCCAGTGAATGGAAGGGCTACGCATTAGAGGATCTGGGAGCACTTTACTAGAGAAGCTAGGATATTCATGTGCAAACTTTGTGTTTCAAGCTATCGGTAAAGATTTTTGTGTCATCTGAAGGCTTTCGCTTTTTCTAGATATGTCCTTTCTGCACCTTGTAGTTCATATACAAAAATAACCTGACGGTTAAGTTGAGCAGCAGTCAGCTACTGTATGATGATGATGCTACTTTCACGAGAAATTATCGGCTTTGTTGACTATAGAGGAATACAGAATTATTATTTGATTGATAAGTGGCAGTTTGCCCTAGATGCAAAAGAATGTGAATTAATGCAGACAGGTAGGAAAAATTGTCCTGTAGTGTCCAAATATAGTATTAGTAATGTGCTCCTTGACACAGTCACGGCCATAAAATATCTAGGCAATGTGCTGCAAAGTGTTATGAAACAGAAAGGACACGTAAGGAAGGTCGAATGGTCAAAACTTGGGTTCATTTGGGGGATTTTAGAAAAGAGTAGATCATATACACTACTGGCCATTAAAACAGCTACGCGAAGAAGAAATGCAGTTGATAAATTGGTATTCATTGGACAAATATATTATACTAAAACTGACATATGATTACATTTTCACGCAATTTGGGTGTACAGATCCTGAGACATCACTACCCAGAATGACCACCTCTGGCCGTAATAACGGCCTTCATACGCCTGGGCATTGAGTTAAACACAGCTTGGATGGCGTGTACAGGTACAGTGCCCATACAGCTTCAACGCCATACCACAGTTAATCACGAGTAGCGACTGGCGTATTGTCACGAGACAGTTGCTCGGCCACCATTGACAAGAGGTTTTCAATTGGTGAGAGATCTGGAGAATGTGCTGGCAAGGGCAGCAGTCGAACATTTTCTGTATCCAGAAAGGCCCGTACAGGACCTGAAACATGCGGTCGTGAATTATTTTGCTGAAATGTAGGGTTACGCAGGGATCGAATGAAGGGTAGAGCCACGGGGCATCACACACCTGAAATGTAACGTGCACTGTTCAAACTGCCGTCAATGCGAACAAGAGGTGACCGAGACTTGTAAACAATGTCATCCCATACCATCACGCCGGGTAATACGCCAGTATGGCGATGACGAACGCTTGCATTGTGCGTTCACCGCAATGTCGCCAAACACGGATGCGACCATCATGATGCTGTAAACATAACCTTGATTCATCCGAAAAAAATGACGTTTTGCCATTCGTGCTCCCAGGTTCGTCGTTGAGTACACCATCGCAGGCACTCCTATCTGTGATGCAGTGTCAAGAGTAAGCGTAGCCTTATGGTATTCGAGCTGATAGTCCATGCTGCTGGAAACGTCGTTGAACTATTCGTGCAGATGGTTGTTGTCTTGAAAACGTACCCATCTGTTGAGACGTGGCTGCACGATCCGTTACAGCTATGCGGATAAGATCCCTGTCATCTCGATTGCTAGTGATACGAGGCCGTTGGGATCCAGCACGGCTTCCGTATTACGCTCCTGAACCCACCGATTCCATATTTTGCAAACAGTCAGTGTATGTCGACCAACACGAGCAGCAATGTCGCGACACGATAAACCGCAATCGCGATAGGCTACAATCAGACTTTTACCACATTCGGAAACCCGAAAGTACGCATTTTTCCTCCTTACACCGGCCAACTGCTGTTTGTATTGGAGAAATTGGTTGGAAACTTTCCTCATGTCAGCGCGTTGTAGGTGTCGCCACCGGCGCCAAACTTGAGTGAATGCTCTGAAAAGCTAATCATTTTCAAAACACAACGTCTTCTTCCTGTCGATTAAATTTCGCGTCTGTAGCACGTCATCTTCGTGGTGTAGCAATTGTAATGGCCAGTAGTGGAGAACATTAGTTTGACGCATTTCTCAGCACTGCTGGAATGTTTAGGCTCCCCGCCTGGTCGGATTAAAAGTAGACATTGAGAGGCGTGCTGCTGGGTTCGTTACCGGTAGATTCGATCAACACGTGAGTTGTACGTGGACGTTCCGTGAACTGAATTGGCAAAACGGGGAAGAAAGACGACCTTCTCTCTGCGAAACGCTACTGAGGAATAGCAAAACGCCGGAAATCTCTTAGTTAATGAAATGTTTCGCTCTATTATGACTTGGTCGAATGGATTTCACATATGAACCCAGTGATGTATCCCGATCTGCCAAGGATATTTTCAAGAGGGATCGCAAGTTCTTTGAGTGTGTGTTCAAGCTCTGGCTCGATACAGTAGCCCCCTTGAATGTAGTATGGGGAAGAAATTTTGGGTTCAAATGTGAAATACATTCGACCACGGCATAATAGTACGGAACACTTATTCGTTGCGACTCCTGAGAAAATTTAGAGAAGCTGTATTTGGGGCTAATGAGAAACGATTCTACTGCCACCACTGTACATTTCGCGTACCGACTGCTCAGACAAGACCAATTATTGCTCATAAGGACGCATCCAGACAGTGGTTTTCCCTTACTCCACTTGCCAGTGGAATTGGAAAAGTAGTGGTACGTGATCTCCTCCGCTGTAAACTGAACATAATGTGCCTTGCGGAGTGTGTATGTATCCCTTCTCCTATGTTAGTTTACGCTGCTAATTATGGTATACCCTGAATTTTATTCAGACTCGTCGATTTGCATTGTTTGGTTTCCTGTAGTGTCGGATAATTAAGGAGTCAAACTGGTCGCAAGCCATCCTTTTACGTAAAACCTCTGAACTCAAGGAAACGGTCTTAGGTCGATCGCCGCAGAAGCACGATGAAAGCAAGACAAATTTACTTTGCGCTACAGGATCACCGTGCAGAGGCTTAAGCCGGGCCAGTGCATTAATCAGGTTCTTGGAGTCAGTTGCAGGTTAGGACGCTAAAAGTTTTGACAGTGCAGGAGTAGCTTCGAGCGAGCGTAATACGCAGGGAAGAGCACGGCACGTAGTGTAACTAGACGGTAATTACGGGCAGGTTGGCTAATTGTGTGTGGATGCGCGGTGGGTCGACTTTATTAGGCGCGTAACGAGAGACGGGGCCGGGCCACGGCGCCGATGCCACGGCGCACTAATTATGCGAGCAATTACGGCCGATCACTGCTGGCGACAGCCGGTGGCAGCCGATCTCCCGAGGAGGCGAGCGCGCCCCGGTAATGAGTTCGGCAAGGCGGCCGCGTCCGCCGCGCCTAATGGACGGTGACAAATGACCGCCGCCGCTCCGCCGGCAGCTGCGAGTAACTTGTCGGGCACACAATGCAGGGTTCTCCACACGTGTCCGATGATTAATCGTGTTCTCTCTGCCCTGTTACCTTGTAGCCTCCCTCAGAAACAGGAGTCGTATAAAATTTTACATCTACATCAATAACTTAGATCACCGAACAAAATGCGCTGACTGAACGACATAAACGAAAGTTGCTAGACGTGCTTCTACGCCTGAAATATAATGGCTATCATAATTTCGAACCAGTCGCGTAAGAGCGGCGCTAGTAGTGCTCTATGAGGAAGTAAATCAGGTTAGCTTTAAATACACCATACAACGGTCGGGAGCCTTAGTTACGTTTGAAATTAGACGTGGTGAGTTGATGTTAGTCAAGAATGCCTTTAAGGTAACAAAAGACGCCATTATCGACAAGGTCGTGTAAATGAGATAGTGTAATAGGGCTACGAGCAGCTGGATTTTCCTCCTGCGATATTGCAGAAAGCCTTGACAGGTGCATAGCCACTGTACCTGATTACTGGCAGCGGTGGTCTCGGGTACTGTTCAAAGAAAACCGAAATCCAGACTGCCACGTGGCACTACCGAGAGGGAACACCATAGAGTTTGGCATATGACATAGCACAGAATCCACCTCAGGCTAAAGTCTCATCAATTTGGCTTCAGGGAAGGTAGATCAATAGAAGACGCCCCCAACCAAGCACTGACAGTTACATATAGGATCAGTGAAAAATATGTGGCCGCCATACTAATCGACATTGCCGACGCTTTTGACAATCTGTGGTGGCAGTCCCTCTTCGCCAGGTTAAAGGAAATGAGGCTATCAGCTTCCCTCCACAATAGCCTCCTCGACTACCGCAGAGGCAGAGTGACGGAATGAAGGACTGGCATGCGCTAGGTTGTCATGAGAATAACGAAGCGATGTCCACAGGGTTCGATCTGCGGCCCAGTATTCTGGGATATCGCAATCGGGCTCTTGCTGAACGCGCTCGACGTTGACGATAGCGTAAGACGTGTGGTGACGTACACAGATGACCTGCTCGTAGTGGTGTCAGCCAACTCGAGGACAGCACGTGAGAAATTAGACACGCAACTGCTTCCGAAAACTAAAAATTGGTGCAAGGAAAATAAATTAAAAATCGCTCACAACAAAACTATTTATCTACTGTATTTACTGCTTAGAGGGACACTACAGAGGAAGCTGCAGGATTTAAAAAAATTGAAATGATAGTGGTGTGGCCCTCAACTGCGTACCCTCAGACTAAGAGTTGAAATACTAAAAGTTTTAGGTGGTTTCGTTGTCTATGGGCTGGGATACGTAGTTGCCGCATTAGAAGGCAATTACTGCTGAGTCTACAGTACACCATATGAATACACACATGAATCGAATGGTCGAAGGTTCCTATCACTCGGCAATTGACAATTTGAAATGTAACGTAGAAATTTATAAATGAAAGATTGCAATTAAATAAATCTGCAGGTACTATTTTTAACTACTTTAAATGATGAGCACGATACCAGAGGTACCTTTAAGAATGCCGTTTATTACTGCAAAACACTTATTGGTATCGATGGTCCAGCAATTGAAAAAAAAAAAAAAAAAGTTGAATAACAGGGAAACAGTAAACTCCTTCACGTAATTAGTTATGAAAAACGCATACCTCGCAAGATATTCACTTCTAAACGCATACTACGTCTTCACTGCAGAAGCCACGGAAACCTCACATGTGAACAAGTCGGCACTGTGAAACATTTCTATCTCATGCGACCACGTGCAAACTGCTCCACTTTCAAAGTCTTTCCTGCGAGCGACCGTCGCTGCTTCCCGTCCCGCACTCCCCTGTTCTGTCCGTTGCCAACCGATGTTCCTCCCCCACTTCCATACAGTCTCTCCATTGACTTCGGTAGTTGTCTACCGTAGTAGCGAGCGCTGTGATTGGCTAGAGCGTTTCCGCCATATCTCCAAGCCAACTCACACTCACAAAAACATTGAAACACGTACGAAATACTGGATTTGCATTTAAATGTCTTGAAATTAAATAAATATTCCTATGGCTGCACCATAAACACGTTCTAACACACATTATTAAATACATAAACAGATTAAATAAACATGCATCAAAGGAATAGAAACAAAATTAGACCCGTAGCCTATTGCCTCTGTGCTTTATAAAACGCAGTAAATATTTGACCAATTTTTCCATGAACAGTGTATATCGGATATAACATAGATATAGACGAATAAATACATTTATAAGCATGCTGCTACCGTATTGTCTTGTAACTGTGGAATACTTATGGTCTGACACGATCAATAGTAATTGGCCACTTTGACCTCCAATTACTCATATACTATTCACGTTACATGCCTGTAATTCATACCAATTTAGGTTTACACTAATAGCTTTCTGAAGACACGTCGATCGACAGAATGGGATGAACAATTTAGATTTTGGAAATTCGTTGCTGGCTGTTACTTGTATAATTTACAATTAGATACTGAACTTTAAACTAACAAAGATATTGAAAATCTGATTACACCATCAAAATCTTTGTGCAAATAACGGCAATGTACATGTTTCTCTTTAAGGTATCATGATTCCTCTGGCTATTATTAATTTCTACATGAGCTTTGAAGTGTCTGTCATCGTGGTTTCACTAAGTCCACCATCTTTGGCACTCCCGGCATACAAATCTCCTTCATCGACACAAAGCGCAGTCCTCGCCACAGCGTCACCAAGGAATTCCCAGCGGTCTGCCTGGACCACACGCTGGGGCTACCCCTCTTGCTCCGACCAATGTCCAGCACCACGTGGTCGGCCTGCCGAACTGCCCGCACGGCCACGCCAACTCAGAACTTCGAACACGACTCGCCTGTCACCTCGCAAATCCAATTCTGAAACTAGACGATACAAGCATACAGAGGAAGCAAGCCAGGACTGCATCTTGACGAAAAAGAGACTTTTAACTAACATATCAAACTGACAATTGACAAAGCCTCCAAAAATACGCAAAAACTAGCAAGAATCACCACAAATCAGTACAAATTACCTATTAAGGCGATAAGACCTACCATATTGCGATATTTCAATCCATCGCATGCTTCACCACAAGTGCGTGGGCTCACAGACTGAACATACAGACTAACAAGACAAGTGCAAGACGAGGTCAACGTAGTGTACCCCTCAGGATGAGCAGATCTTTCAACACCACATCACTAGAGGCGCTTTGCGTTGTGATGGGGACCTTTCCTGCAGACATAATAATACAGTATAGAGCTGCACTTTATTGGCATGAGAGGGACAGGCTCGATAAAGTCACTGAAATTACTGGAGCCAACATTATGAACAAAACCCCAAATGATCAATGGCCGATTCAAGCATGGCAAAGAGAGTTGGACGCATTCGACAAGGGTCACCTAGTATACTCTTTCTTTCCTGACGTATGCGAAAGATTACAACTGCCACATGTCCACCAAAGTGTGGATGGTCCATTTCCTAACAGACCATGGGCCATATCCAGTATAATTCAATCGCCTTGGACGAACTAAGGATGACACTGGGACAACAGAACATGTCACCCTGCTACGCAACACGCTTGCACAAATGGTACCTATACAGAATAATAGTGACATCACCAGAATAATACGTAACCTTGAAGATTGGAACACAATAAATAGCACAGCTGATATTGTATCGCATACGCTGTATGGAGAATACAAGCGCCAAAACCCATATCGAAGGAGGCATAGACAACCACAAACAGCACAACAAACCACATGGGAGGACACAAGCACAACCACATTTTCCGAACCGAGGAAGGAACCAAAACACTAAGTGAACGTGACTCAGAAGCGATCAAAAGGTAAGCGATCCATACTAACAACATATGACAGTGCATGCCACAACACAGTCACAAACTACACAACAGGCAGTAACAATCATAAACCAAACAAACATGGACACCACTTACTAAGGCTCTAGTCATAAAGTAACGTCACTTGGAAGGAGAAGGCTTGAAAAATGTTTATTTCGAGGCTCCTATCCCCTACGACATACTGCATAGTGTTTAAAGTGCACTGCACACAGACAGTAATGTATTGTTCGTCTTATTATGTGTAGGCTGAAGAATATTCCCTTCTCTATTTAAACATCAATTAATTAATTGTATACAATAGCAATGAACTACATTCAATTTCTGCTGACAAATTTACAAACATAAGTGTATTTCTCACGTAAAGCTTAAATTAATGCATTCCATTTAGCAAATGCACAGTCAGTATTTAATTTGTATAATACCGGGAGTACGTAGCTAAGGTATCACATGGAATACACCGCAACTACCAACAATACCAACTACCAACAAGAGAGGTTTGTGGCACAACTTGACCAGAAGAAGGGATCGGTTGTTAGGACATGTTCTGAGGCATCAAGGGATCACCAATTTAGTATTAGAGTGCAGCGTGGAGGGTAAAAGTCGTAGAGAGAGACCAAGAGATGAATACGCTAAGCAGATTCTGAAGGATGTAAATTGAGGTAGGCACTGGGAGATGAAGAAGCTTGCACAGGATAGAGTAGCATGGAGAGCTGCATCAAACCAGTCTCAGGACTGAAGACCACAACAACAACAACACAACCAACAATAGGACTAACAAACAGGTGCTGGATATCATGTAGTGTCCTTATTTGCAACACTCCCAGTAATATAACGATACACACAAATAAAGTAAACATACTTAAGCACAAACTACACTCCTGGAAATTGAAATAAGAACACCGTGAATTCATTGTCCCAGGAAGGGGAAACTTCATTGACACATTCCTGGGGTCAGATACATCACATGATCACACTGACAGAACCACAGGCACATAGACACAGGCAACAGAGTATGCACAATGTCGGCACTAGTACAGTGTATATCCACCTTTCGCAGCAATGCAGGCTGCTATTCTCCCATGGAGACGATCGTAGAGATGCTGGATGTAGTCCTGTGGAACGGCTTGCCATGCCATTTCCACCTGGCGCCTCAGTTGGACCAGCGTTCGTGCTGGACGTGCAGACCGCGTGAGACGACGCTTCATCCAGTCCCAAACATGCTCAATGGGGGACAGATCCGGAGATCTTGCTGGCCAGGGTAGTTGACTTACACCTTATAGAGCACGTTGGGTGGCACGGGATACATGCGGACGTGCATTGTCCTGTTGGAACAGCGAATTCCCTTGCCGGTCTAGGAATGGTAGAACGATGGGTTCGATGACGGTTTGGATGTACCGTGCACTATTCAGTGTCCTCTCGTCGATCACCAGAGGTGTACAGCCAGTGTAGGAGACCGCTCCCCACACCATGATGCACGGTGTTGGGCCTGCGTGCCTCGGTGTATGCAGTCCTGATTGTGGCGCTCACCTGCACGGCGCCAAACACGCATACGTCCATCATTGGCACCAAGGCAGAAGCGACTCTCATTGCTATAGACGACACGTCTCCATTCGTCCCTCCATTCACGCCTGTCGCGACACTACTTGAGGCGGGCTGCACGTTGTTGGGGCGTGAGCGGAAGACGGCCTAACGGTGTGCGGGACCGTAGCCCAGCTTCATGGAGACGGTTGCGAATGGTCCTCGCTGATACCCCAGGAGCAACAGTGTCCCTAATTTGCTGGGAAGTGGCGGTGCGGTCCCCTACGGCACTGCGTAAGATCCTACGGTCTTGGCGTGCATCCGTGCGTCGCTGCGGTCCGGTCCAAGGTCGACGGGCACGTGCACCTTCCGCCGACCACTGGCGACAACATCGATGTACTGTGGAGACCTCACGCCCCACGTGTTGAGCAATTCGGCGGTACGTTTACCCAGCCTCCCGCATGCCCACTATACGCCCTCGCTCAAAGTCCGTCAACTGCACATACGGTTCACGTCCACGCTGTCGCGGCATGCTACCAGTGTTAAAGACTGCGATGGAGCTCCGTATGCCTCGGCAAACTGTCTGACACTGACGGCGGCGGTGCACAAATGCTGCGCAGCTAGCGCCATTCGACGGCCAACACCGCGGTTCCTGGTGTGTCCGCTGTGCAGTGCGTGTGATCATTGCTTGTACAGCCCACTCGCAGTGTCCGGAGCAAGTATGGTGGGTCTGACACACCGGTGTCATTGTGTTCTTTTTTCCATTTCCAGGAGTGTATTTCAAATGAGAATAGCTCTCGCTTGAAATAGATAGAAATAGATAGAAATACCAACCAACATGCTACATATGCTATATTACACATTACAGATCACTTCTCTCTACATACTGCAAATTATTTTCACCACACTCATTGTATTACATTTTTCTTGTTATTTCTCTTTGACCATTTGCATTATATAAATTATACTTTCATTAACTAGGCAGAAACAAATTATATAGAACCATTTTAACAATTGATAAGCACTCAATTCACTGTAACCTTTGAGAATTTATTATATATTATGTTCTTTATGTTTTTAAAAAAGCATTAACAAATGTATACCAATGACATTGTAATAATGAGAAGTGTTAGCTGTTGGATTTAGAAGCATCCGATCTACCTTACATTTCAAGGCGGTGGGTTACTCTGTACTATTAATAAAATAAACAAATAAATTTGGCTCTGGCGCATCGCACTGCATCTGCATCAGCAGTACGAGCACCAGTTGTCACCACAGTGACGCAACGAACTGTTACAAATTGGTTAGTTCAAGGGCAGTTCCGCGGCAGACGTACGGTTGCGTGCATTCCACAACAACCTCTATTTGCGACGTTAGTGCTGTCAAGCGACAGCTCATTTCAGGATAGGATGGAGGTCTGCTCTGTTTTCTGCTGAAAGCTGCTTCTGCCTCGGAGTTAAGGGTGTGTGTGTTGGTTAGGACGAGGCCAGCTGATGACCTGCATCCAACATGTTTGCGTGCTAGACACAATGGGGCTACGCTTACGGTTATGGTCTGGGGTGGGATTTCGAATGACAACAGGAACGCTCTTGTGGTTACCCCACGCACCCTGACGGCAAAAGTGTGTGTCGGTCTGGTAATTAGACCTGTTGTGCTGCCATTCATGAACAGAATTACAGGAGTTGTTTTGCAACTGCATAGCGCTCGCCCACATACCATTGTTATAACTCAATATGGTCTTCAGAGTGTCGACATGTTGCCTTGGCCCTGCTCGAGCACCAGATCTGTCTCCAGTCGGGCACATATGTGACGTCATCGGACGACAACAACAGGGTCATCAACAAACAGCATTAACCGACCCAGTATTGTCTGACCAAGTGCAACAGACAAGGGACTCCAGGTCACAAACTGACAACCGGCTCATCTATAATACATTGCCTGCAGCTTTGCATACATTCGTTCACAATTCCAGTGGTTATACCAGTTACTACCACACCTGTGTAACTGACCTGTTTCTATGGGTTATTACGTTAAGAGTGGGAATGGCAACGTTTATTGATTGTGAAATTAACGTAAGAAGATTAGGGTCGCCACCGACTCTAACCATACAACTAATCAAAGATTTGGCAGAGTCTGAAAATAAATTAATTTGATCACAGACCAAAAACTCATAAAAATACGTATGTCGTGATATCGCTCATAGGGGATGCGATGTAATTGATAGTATTTCCCGTACACTGTCCACGAGAATCAACCATTTAAAATAAAATAGCACATACATCAACACTGTACAGAAGTTCAGCTCCCAGCAATACATCTGAAAATAAGACTTAATCTAAACCATTTGTTTAAAAATAAAAGGGGAAACTAATCGCTGGACCTGTGCGTAAGGAAACGGGTTGGATGTGCTGCAAACAGGAAAGCTACCAGGTGAGTGGCTTAGGTGCAAAAACGTAACCTCGGAATGCAAGAGAAAATTGTGTGTAAAATCATTTATTCCTAAGATATGGATCTGAGACATGTACACAATTCCTGATAACATTAATTCCTAAAACATTAAAGAAAAGCATCGATACATACACCGTTATAATCTACACCTAAAATCATTGGTGTGAATTATTCATACAACTGCTGTTGCCTGATAACTGATCGCAGTAACTCGTGAAACGGTACACGTTTCGCAGAACACCAACGAGAGCACTTGGTTTGTGGAGACGCAATTTCTAGGTATCGTGGCCAAGTTGCAACAATATCACATCACACAATCATGAACAGTTAACATTCTTTAAAACAAACATGAGACCGGACAGTTAGTGATTACGGTAGCCCAACGAACTCTAATGTTCAACCACGTGTTCGGCTTCTCACGGACGAAAGATACATAAAGCAATGAAAATTTATGAGAAGGCAAAGCTACTAATATGTAGAAAAATGAAAGCTTATACAGGCACAGCTGAAGGCAAACAGACATTCATACAGAAGCGAGTGCTCATTTCTTATCGGGACCTTTGTGTGGCGCTCTTCCGGCGGATCCAAGTCTGCTACACCAATTTACTAAAAGCAAAATCTGCCAAAGTTTTGCATTCCTTGCTGCGAGAAGGCAAAGCAATCTTTCAGAGTTCAAAAGCGAGACCAAACGCTAACAGCTCTCTTCTCGCCAAGTAACAACGCTTCACGCGGTCAGTCTGACTCTCTCTTCTTCGACTGGAGCACAGCTGTGTACGCTTCCCGTACAGGTAGCAGACTGTCTCCCTTTTTCTTCTCCAGCCTCTTCCAAGCTCCGCCACCAACCTAATGCAGGTGGATTTATCACAAGTAGAGCAAACCTCTTTGCCTACTTGACCACTATGAGAGTTGGCTATTCTGCACAACTGCTGCTGAAACAGTATGACTATCGCAGACTTTCTGCAGCAGACTACGCCACCGCCTAGCAACGTGACACACAACGACATTCATTCAATCACACCAATATGAGAGTTATGAGAAAAGAGAAAGAAGGAAAAGAAAGATAATGCTAGTGAAAATGGGCTATCGGACTAATGAAAGGTGGCTACAGGATCCTTTCACCTGCATTTCACATTTGCAATGATTTATCGCGAGCTTACTTTAATCTGTGAACTTATAGTGTTAATCACTGAAGATAGATGCACTTCCGAGATATAACTATTGTACTTTTATTATCTTTTGGTGTGGTAAATCTTTCCATTACTATAAAAATTCTGCCATTAAAATGCATTCTGGTGGCTTCGGTACACTTTGAATCACTGATTATCTAACGTTTTTACTCAAGAGCCAATACAGACATTGCAGGGAGTCACCTAGGGCTGCATATATACCTACATAATTACTATGTTGTGAGCACCCATTATACGAGTGCTATTTGGAAAGTAAGGTCCAATGGGGAGCAATCTGAAACCAAAGTGAAAACTTACACAGGTGTGTTGAGCTGTGTCTGTAGTATGCAGCCTGCCGGAATTGCAGGGCGGTTCTAGGCGCTACAGTCTGTAACCGCGCGACCGCTACGCAGGTTCGAATCCTGCCTCGGGCATGGACGAGTGTGATATTCTTAGGTTAGTTGGTTTAAGTAGTTCAAAGTTCTAGGGGACTGATGACCTCAGAAGTTAAGTCCCATAGTGCTCAGAGACATTTGAACCATTTGTAGTATGCACGTCGGTCTCGTCACGCCCCACGTTTCAGTTCCGAGCGTGCAGCGAGCACCTAAAAAGCCTGTAAAATAGTGTCTGAGTGCCTGCCGGGAGATTTCGCCTCATTCCGTTCGGACCGCATAATGTAACTGTCATGCATTTCCTTCTTCAGGACAATTCTCGGCAGCGGACTGCAGAAGCCAAGAAGGTCGTGCAGCGTTCTCGATCGCCCATCACACAGCCCGAACGTGGCTCCCTCTGATGTTCGTCTCCGATCACATGAACCATTGGTTACGAAGACGCCATTTTGGCACAGGCAACGAGCTGCAGCCCAGTGTAGAGAATTGGCGGAACGCACAAGCGGCTGCCTTCTATAACGATGGTTTTGAAAAGTTTGTACCACGCTGCGACAGATTTGTAAGTCGTAGTGGGGTCTATGTAGACAAGTATCTGAAAAGTGTAGATAGCTGTCGCAAATAAAACATATTTCATTATGACAATGGCTTTTATTTCGCGATCGATCGCTCCTTACATTCCGAATAGCCCTCTTACTGGCTACAGTGAGGGTGCGATAATTTGGCCGCTGGCAAACAAGCATTGATCGCCATAAGGCGGTACCACACGGAATATTTAGGGACGTTGCCACCCACAGAAACTGCAAAGCTGAGACTCTGTAATTTCCTGATGATACATTGTTGAGGTCACTGTGCGTGCGCGTGATTAACTAATTGGTTACATGAATTGTAAAGCCAGTGTCGTCGTAACTGCCGTCTGCTTCACATCTCCTGTGCAGCTATCTACGTAAATTTATGTATTAAATGTGTTTTTCTTATTTGTCACTTCTTTTTCCATGTGCTTTTGCTTTTAGGAAGCTTTTATTTTCGATTACTAGTAATAGGGTTTCATAGATTACGTTTTTGTTTTGAATACAGTCCAGAGACAGTTAGTGCTTGTTTTCATTGATCCCAACAAGAAGTGTCTAGTAACCACAGTTTAGTCAGCTATCAGTCGCCTCTAGTGAATTAGCAGTATAGTTAAAAGTTGAATACTTAACTCTCTTCACTAAATTGTTGATTTCTTAGGATGGATAAGATGTGTGACTGTTATATATGGACGCAGGAGGAGAACAGCTGAACGTGCTGGGCCACGGTCAGCCGTCTTCAGGCTGCTGCCTCGGAGTGTAGCGGCAGTGGGGAGTCTGGTGTGTCGCATGGTACAACCCAGGTGTTACATGCTTCTCCCAAGGTTCCTGCTGTCGAGACATCTTCGCGGGTTTCAGGTGCAGTTGGGTCACCCTCTCCACAAGGGGAGTGGCGGGTTCAGCGGCGTTCACGGCGGACGAGGCGAAGGGTCAATGTGGAGGCTGGCCGTGTGGCATCGCCCGCTCAGCCTGTGAGTGGACATGTGGCCGCTCCTTCAGCAAGCAGCCACACGGGGAGAGGGTTTTTATTTGTGATTGGGAGCTCCAATGATAGGCGGGGGATTGAGCCCCTTAGGGAAATAGTGGAAAGGCCGTGGAAGAAGGCCAGTGTTCGCTCTGTCTGCTTGCCGGGGGGTCTCACCCGAGACGTGGAGGAGGCCCTGCTGGCGGCGATAGAGAGCACGGGGTGCACCCGACTGCAAATTGTTGCTAATGTCGGCACCACCAATGACTCCTGCCGTCTGGGTTCAGAGGTCATTCTCATTTCATACAGGCAGATGGCGGAGTTAGTGAATCCAGAAAGCCTCGGTCGCAGGGTGGAATCTAACTATTTGTAATGTCATTCGCAGAACCGATCGCGGTCTTCTGGTTTGGAGCCAAGTGGAAGGCTTAAACCAAAGGCTCAGACGATTTTGCAGAGATCTGTGGTGCAAATTTCTCGACTTCCGCTACCGGGTGGAGAAATGTAGGGTCCCCCTGAATAGGTCAGGCGTGCACTACACGCAGGAAGCAGCTGCAAGGGTAGCGGAGTACGTGTGAAGTGCACATGTGGGATTTTTAGATTAGAGTATTCCCTCCCTAGGTCCGACAAGACACCTCCTGAGGCACTACCAGGTAGCAGTAGGCAAAACGCAACAAGGAATGACAATACTAATGTGGTAATAGTAAACTGCAGGAGCGTGTATAGACAGGTTCCAGTACTGGTCTCATTAATAAACGGTCTCAGTGCCCTCGTAGTACTAGGGACGAAAAGTGGGCTGAAACCAGATGTAAACAATAACGAAATTCTGAACTCAGATTGGAATGTATACCGCAGAGTACAGATAGTGTTGAGGAGCATTGGACAAAGATCAAAACCATCGTACAATATGCATTAGATGAGTATGTACCAAGCAAGATCGTAAGAGATGGAAAAGAGACACCGTGGTACAACAGCCGAGTTAGAAAACTGCTACGGTAGCAAAGGGAACTTCACAGAAAAGATAAACATAGCAAAAACCTTGCAGACAAACAAAAAATTACACGAAGCGAAAAACAATCAAAATCGCTTAAAAGAGGAAATGCCGCTGGACCTGATGGGATACTAGTTCGATTTTACACAGTGTACTCGAAGGAACTTGCCCCTCTTCTTGCAGCGGTGTATCATATGTCTTTAGAAGAGCGTAGCGTTCCAAAGGATTGGATAAGGGCACAGGTCATCCCCGTTTACAAGAAGGGACGTCGAACAGATGTGCACAACTATAGACCTATATCTCTTACGTCGATCAGTTGTAGAATTTTGGAACACCTTTTATATTCGAGTATATTGACTTTTCTGGAGATTAGAAATCTACACTGTAGGAATCAGCATGGGTTTCGAAAAAGGCGATGGAGTGAAACCCAGCTCGCGCTATTCGTCCACGAGACTCAGAGGGCCTTAGACACGGGTTCACAGGTGATACCGTGTTTCTTGACTTCCGCAAGGCGTTTGATACAGTTCCCACAGTCGTTAAACGAACAAAGTAAGAGCATATGGACTATCAGACCAATTGTGCGATTGTATTGAAGAGTTCCTAGAAAACAGAACGCAGCATGTCATTCTCAATGGAGAGAAGTCTTCCGAAGTAAGAGTGATATCTGTTGTGCCGCAGGGGAGTGTCGTAGGACCGTTGCTATTCACAATATATATAAAAGACCTTGTGGATAACAGCGGAATTTCACTGAGGCATTTTGCGGATGATTCTGTAGGAAATCAGAAGTTGTAACGGTGGAAAATTGTACTGAAATGGAGGAGGATGCGAAACGAGTTGGTGCACTATGGAGGGAATGGAAATTGAATCACAATGTTGACAAGTGTAATATGCTGTGAATACATAGAAAGAAAGATCCTTTATCATTTAGCTACAGTATAGCAGGCCAGCAACTGGAAGCAGTTAACTCCGTAAGTTATCTGGGAGTTGGCATTAGGAGTGATTTAAAATGGAATGACCATGTAAAATTAATCGTCGGTAAATCAGATGCAGACTGAAATTCATTGGAAGAATCCTAAAGAAATTGCAGTCCGAAAACAAAGGAAGTCGGTTACAGTACACTTGTTGGTCCACTGCTTGAATACTGCTAACCGGTGTGGGATCCGTTCCAGATAGGGTTGATAGAAGAGACAGAGAAGATCCAAATGAGAGCAGCGCGCTTCGTTACAGGATCATTTAGTAATCTCGAAAGCTTTACGGAGATGATAGATAAACTCCAGTGGAAGACTCTGCATGAGAGACGCTCAGTAGCTCGGTAAGGGCTTTTGTTGAAGTTTCGAGGACATACCTTCACGGAGGAGTCAGGTAGTTTATTGCTCCCTTCTACGTGTATCTGTCGAAGAGACCATGAGGACAAAATCAGAGAGATCAGAAGGGAGAACCGGTAGAGGTACTCAAAGTACCCTCCGCTACACACAGTCAGGTAGCTTGCTGAGTATTGATGTAGATGTAGATGTAGATGAAGATATGTTAAATTTCATTGTGCAGCATGAGAGATGATCAGCAGTGTTTAGTAAATGTTTCTAAAATAATTTTCCTTCTACTGATTGCGTTTTATTACAACAGCCTTAATTAATTTCATATTCCTTCCTGCAAACATGTTCCTCATTTTAAGATAACCGTCTCTATAACGCGCATCCTCGCACACGTGCTACTTCTGTGCCAAACTTTGTACCACAGCACCAGATAGAAAAGAGTTTTGCACTCCCGTGAGTTGCCAGTACTGGACGACAACCACGCAGTGGCTGCACTGCTTACTCCTCAGCCCGTGATGTAGCGGGCCACCTTTTCTCAGTTCACATCCTAATTCACCACCGTCAACTAAAATTAAGCACATCTTAAAGTATTACTATTTCTGTATTTTTGTTTGCAAAGCAGCATGAAAACTATACTCTGACCGTTAGTTGAGGTCTTTGGATTCGGTGTTAGTCTCTAGATGCATCTATTGTTCTTTTATCGATGTATATGAATTGAGGCTCCCTGCTCGCCTCTGTCAGTGTGTTGTACCTAATCTCAGGTATTACGGTAGAGATTTTGATCAGGTTTGGACTAATAGAATGACTCAAGTAAGGTCTTGTGTGTAATTTTATAAATATTTTGGGAAAATTGACTGAATTATTTTGAATCAAATTCTATCGCCGCTTTGAAAACGACAGCAGCCGCAACTCCAGACAACAGCGAAGCTTGAGCAAAATCTGTGTCGGGCCTAGTGAACTACAGATAAATTGTTTGCCTTCAAACTAAAAGATTGCGGTATTAATTCCAGGTTGGCCCATAGATTTTTCACTGTCTTTTAACCTGACATCCACCTCTCCATTACATGGGCTTTCACCAGAAGGAGAACGTGTTTCGGATTGCATGTTTAACTACAGAGCAGAACCTTAGTCGGGCTTGGTGGTGTAGTGTGTGTTTCGTGACGGAAACGTCTTGAGAATGATTGCCTAAATCGTTTAATTCCTACGAAATTGATCATATTCAGTTAGCTAAAGGTGTTTTCTGATATTTTAATCGTAGCTCCACACAGTGTCCTATTAAAAGTTACAGCTGAGCCGGACGAGTAATACAACCATAGATATTGGATGGTTATAATTAAAGTGCAACTACTCGCTGAAGCCCAGTGTGGGCTGTAGTTACACTACGTCAGCGAAGCGACCCGGATATTATAACGCACTAATGCGGATCCGATTTAGGCCGGAAAACATTTAGTTGCAATTTCGGCCAACACGTGCAAATTTACTACTCTGAAAGCATTAGAGACTTATAGAAATATTTCTACATGTTATGCACTAGGCAGGGGAGGTGCGCAGATGAGATGAAACAAGTGAGGCAGGCAATACGTCGATTTTATTACTACCCGCTGCTTACAAAATTTATAAAGTGTGCGATGTCGATGGAATTCCGTGCGATGGCTAAAATTAGAACTACTATTTTTCCAGCGTAAACTTCTTCCGCATTAACATATTAGCATGTATGCCAAGTTTTGTTGCCGTACGATAACACAGCCCGTGAGTGCCTGCACCTTAATTATAACCACATGGTTCTTAGTGCCACCGGTGTGATGCCGGGACGAGCAGCTACTATTGTTATAAAATACGGGCGACCACAATCGGGCCGCACAAATGCTTGGTTCGGTTTAGATGCCATCCGCGGAGCGCTGTTAGACCACCACTGCCTTAGACTTCATAGAACGCGTATCCCGTGGTCATATGACGTTCCGTCGTTGACACCATGACGGTATAACAGTCTGCACGTACCATCAGGTACAGCACAGTGAGATGGATCGACGAGGAGCGGTGACAGATTGGTAGGGAAAGAACTACGCTGTCTCCAAGTGCACACGACCAAACCGTATACGAAGCTTACCTGAGTGTTAGTGTATCCACGCAGGCTGTCCAAGGTATGTGCTACCCGCAGCAGTGTCACCAGGCGAAGAGTGATGATCTTTATAGGATGCTAACAGGCTAATCGGAGTAGTTTGTTACGCCTTGTCAGTAACAAAGCAGGTTTCAAAACCGACAGCAACTGCTACTGTCGTGGGTGTAGGTCCACCTCAATCAGTTTCCAAGCGAAAGGAACTACGTGCAGTGGACATTTGGAGGGGCTTGCGAAAGAAAGTGCTAACCCACGCGAGTGTAATTTTATGTTACTGCATGTTGTATCGTGGTTGTATTAAAAGATAATAACATAAATACATAAATACAACATATAAAATAATTTGTACAGCAGAAAGATGTTTCCAGCATTTCCTGTTACAGGCATGTTGTGCAATCGAAAATACTACAAATACCATGACAGGACTAATGCTTGCGAGATTGAAGATGAGTACTTTCTTTTCTCCAACCTTTCATTTGGAGTTGGTTCTTTTGCTTCTTGGTGATAAGTACGCCATGGATTTTCTCAAGACGACGAGAGACGTATTGACTGGGCTGCATGAATACTTACTGGTTTGTGGAACACCAAGCATCTTAACTGAAAAGGTTTCCTAAATTATCGGATCTTTATTCAATAGAACATATCGCAATATGCGAGGGCTTGCCTCCAAATTTTTTATATGAAAAGTCTTAAATATTTTTTATTTAACATTCTACTTATTTTTCTTCATGCGATCATATTTATTTCATCACTTAGTCACCCTGTCGGTGAACACATTTCTCCCAACGAGGAACAAGTCTGACGATATAGTCGTTATAGAATGTTGTTTGTTAACGGAGCCACGACCTCGCCTGCACTTGCAACGCTTCATCACTATCAAAGTGAAGCGCATCGAAGCTGATCTCTATATTTTGGAAACAGCTGAAAATCGGATTCCCGATGACAGTGAACCCAAGGCATCGGAACGATGCAGATGTCGCAGCGATCGTTTGTGGTCGAGTTTTCTCATGCTGAAATTTAACGTGCACCATGAGTGGACATTTGCCGTGATTAGAAACTCGGCTACAGCAGGCTGTTTCTCACGCGCCGACATATTTACTTACTCACCGCCGTGTTACATACTATGATTCTGAGTCCTCTTGCGGCAGAAAGCTGCCGATATGTGGACATGAAGAATAAGGATGAAGAATGTTACTAACGTTTGTTTTATTTGAAAATCTTTAAGAGTTTTCAAAGAAAAAAATGAAGGCTCTACTTTCCAGCAGGCCCTCATATGTGAATGGAAATTTAGAGTAGAAGACGAAACGTAGGAATCAACTTGGTGTTTCTACGAGATCTGATCATCAATGGCTGACTTCAGGTAGATGTGGCGTATCCGAAAGAACTTGTGTGCTCTTTTCCTCTCCCTGCTGAAACAAGAATGAAGTCCAGAGCTGGAGTCAACACGGTATAAATGTGATTTTTCTTGGGAAAGGGGGGATGGTGAGCGGGGAGGGGGGGGGGGGGGGAGAACACGAATATTTCGTGCGACGTAGTTACATCTTTATGCATGTTTCGCAAGTAAATGTACGCTGCGCGACAAAGGGCACTTATCGCACTACAAGTCGTATCTCTCCTGTTCCACTCGGAGCGGGGGTAAAAGGATTACTGATATTCTTCTCTAACATTTTATCTTTACACAACACGACCATCGAAGATAGCAAAATAGTTCGTCACTCTATTGCAAATGCTTATTTTCTAAATTTCTTGAATAACGTTACGGAAAAGGGTGGTCTTCTCTGTTTCATCATAATATACGTGATGCAAAACTCTAGTAAAGCAATGAAGAATGGGTTTCACGAGAGTTCTTTACGCAGTCTCGTTTATATGTGAGCTTCGGATAAGCAGAATTCTCCAGTACACTGTAGTAGTCAGTCATCCGCCTTCCCTACCTCTTACATAATGTGCTCGTTCAATTCCATGTGATTTCATGACATCAACTTACTTAATAGACCTGTCGCAGTCAAGCACCATGAAATTAATACTAGTACAGATCATTGGGGGATGCAATTTACGTCCTGTTGTATTAGATAGAGGGCAGACGGATCAAAACTCTAATCGTTTGGCTCCTTTTGCACGTGGTAGCAGTTAATCAACACCTACATGGTTTGTTCAGAATGGTTCAAATGGCTCTAAGCACTAAGCACTATGGGACATCTGAGGTCATCAATCCTCTAGACTTAAAACTACTTAAACCTAAATAACCTAAGGACGTCACACACATCCACGCCCGAGGCAGGATTCGAACCTATGACCGCAGCAGCAGCGCAGTTCTGGACTGAAGCGCCTAGATCCGCTCGGACACGGCGGCCGGCAATGGTTTTGTTGGAAATCGCGGAAGACAGTGGTAGAGTGCTGCACTTCCGTTGCTCAACATGCAAGGTCGAAAGTTCAAGCGCAAAAGGATAATACCTAATCCCTCTGTTATATCTGATTTGAGATTCAAAGGTGGTGAAAGTAAAAAAAAATACTTAGAAACAGTACACTAGCCGTTCACCATACAAACTGAATAAGTAAGGAATGAAAGGAAAGCCAAAATTAAGAAAGAGTAGCGCTGTTAATAATCTACTAGGCTCCAGTGTTTTGGAGGACGCAGTAGAATCTGTGAGGTGAAGACAATGGAAAAGTCTTTCTGAATGTGGAGAATGCAACGGTAACAAACTAAAATAAGGTCATCCATGTTGAGAAGACTGAAATATTTCATTCTCGGGTCTTCACCTGCATCGAATCACAGTGAGAAAACTGTCAAATTAAGTAAGTATCTGAATATACGGTTTGTTGAGAACCACCACCATCAGACAAAAATTTAATAATCATCACGCTTTCGACGGCGTCATGCCGCACTCCACTGCATGCAATGTAGCAATCTCCTTTCTGTAAATTTTCTATTCTTGACGTGATATAAGGTGCAATTAGAATCCCAAATTTTAATTGTTCTTGTCTTTAACCTTACCCATTCTACTTGTTGGGATTCTGTTAGATTCTTTCCATTTACTATTATCTCTAAGCTTTGTCCGCTGGGTGTTTTACATATCAAATTAATTTAGGATATCCTTCTAAAATATCAAATTACTGTCATAAAATAGGTGATTCTCGTACTTCCGTTTTCGTAAGTTAGATGTGGAATAACAATGTTATGTAAAAGAACTCGGTCATCCTTATGTCTGCCAGAAAGTGGTAAGCCATCCAGGATTCTTAGCACTGTAATCTTTGCACTTCTTTGACTTTATGAAATTTCCTTCATCTTTCTTTCAACATTCACGTTAAGCAATATCTACCAACAGCTGTAACACCAACGCACGTAATGACCGACAGTTTCTGAAGATTCAACCGCCTTCTCGGTGGAATGGAGGTGCTCGTGCAGGATATTAACGGGTCTGCTAAGGGGGACTACGACTCCATATTAAGTCCATTACACATTCACTGCCTGTCGTCGCAGAACTCATTAACCAGGGTAATTACCTGTTTTAGCGGCCATTAGCAGTGTTGCCGCACTATGCGTCGTCTGGCGCCACGTGAATGTTCGGACTTCAAATTTTCTCAATCAGTATTCAGTGAGAACGACTGAAAACCATTAACCGTTGCAGAAATAAAAGATCATGAATTTTCTTGACTTTATGTTGAATTTAAAGCTTCCGCTCACGGCTTCTTTGGTGATCAGTTATTGACATGTTGAGTACACAGAAACATGAAAACTATGTGTTAAACAACAAGACAAAACGACAATTCCCAACACTGCACAGTAGCGCCTACTGAGACGTCAGATCTACTTGGTGACTGACTGAAATAAAATAATGATGTTGCTAAATTACTGATATTACTGTGCAACAAAATTAAAGAATCGCTTTTCAAAACCCCATAATTATCTTCCATTAACACATAAGTTTGAAATTTGTCTCAAACGTGCCAGCAATCTACCAGTGTAATGGTACAAAAGCGTGGCGCCCAGTGGCTTCATGCTCGGGATCGACGAGACTTAAAACATCAATACAAGCGGGAAAAAAAGAAAAGACGACCTCAGCTCAGAAGTCCATGTCAGCTGTCACATGGGTTAATGATTTCACACTGGCACCAAATTTCAGAACAATTCTAGTGAACGTCACAGTGGACGTGTCTCGCGATCAGAAGGTTGTCACAGCCTCTGCGGCGGACGTGGAGGTCAGAACCGCGATGCGCAGCGTTAAAATCACGCGGTTTTCTTATAATTGGCAGAGAAAATTATTTCAGACACAACGCCGTCAGAATCTACACGAAAAGGCCTCAGGGGTGTCATAAAGGGGCCATTGAAACAATCTCTTTTCCTGGGGCGTTGATTTCCACACATTTCGCGGTCAAAAACGACAGGGACAAGTTCATGACGACTTTTTACACACCTGACAATCTCAGACGCTCTAATGCTACCCTAAGGTCATTGTGGAGCTGCATCCCTGCTGAAAATAATCTCACCTTTTGGATCGCACTGCGATCGCTGTTTTTTCTGTCATGTACGGGCTTGAACCACTAGGTACCATTTGACACCATTCGACGAAATTTTAACGTGATCTGGAGCCCCAAAGGGTAATTATGCATTTTGAGCCGTGCTGTTATGCACCCTCTTGCGGCGTGATCATAGGGGATTGCAACATTAACATGTGCATGTATAAAACGGCAAGGGATATCTCTAACATCGCCACAGTTCAGTAACACTCGATGCCACCCACACGCCTTTGTTGAGCACGTTAGAAATCTTTTTATCTTCGACACCAATTCAGCCTTAAGGCTGCTCTAGCATCTTATATATAGGCAGTTCCTTTGAATGCCTTAAGTAGGATTTGCCTTACCATCAAAGACTTCGTAGCACGGTCTGTTGGAAAAATTGCAGTTTAGAGATTATCTACTCGGAAATCTCTAAAACTTGGAGAAAAAAGACAGAAATGCTGGTGGACCGTCCAGAAACAGAACTGAGAGATGTGTAAACACATCCATTCCCAGCGTGAGCACATGCAAATAGGAGCAATGCGTCAATACCTGTATCGAGATGTGGCGAACCTATCACATCTGTAGACGCTGAACTTCTGAAAGGTGTTTAAACGTTTGTGCCGTTACTTGTTCCACTTTGTTGAGTTCGCTCTAATTTCAAAGGTTTATAGAAGATAGCTGTGCTACAATGCAACGACTGTAAATAAACCATTGTTGTCAGTTCCCCCGTGTCCTATCCAAAGGACATAACACCCCGCACGTACATACACTGCACATGCAGGGTGTTTAAAAAATGACCGGTATACTTGAAACGGCAATACAAACTAAACGAGCAGCGATATAAATACACCGTTTGTTGCAAAATGCTTGGGACAACAGTACATTTTCAGGCAGACAAACTTTCGAAATTACAGTAGTTACAATTGTCAACAACAGATGGCGCTGCGGTCTTGGAAACACTATAGTACGATATTTTCCACATATCCACCATGCGTAGCAATAATATGGCGTAGTCTCTGAATGACATTACCCGAAACCTTTGACAACGTGTCTGACGGAATGGCTTCACATGCAGATGAGATATACTGCTTCAGCTGTTCAATTGTTTCTGGATTCTGGCGGTACACCTGGTGTTTCAAGTGTCCCCACAGAAAGAAGTCACAGGGCTTCATGTCTGGCGAATAGGGAGGCCAATCCACGCCGCCTGCTGTGTGTTTCGGATAGCCCAAAGCAATCACACGATCATCGAAATATTCGTTCAGGAAATGAAAGACGTCGGCCGTGCGATGTGGCCGGGCACCATCTTGCATAAACCACGAGGTGTTCACAGTGTCGTCTAAGGCAGTTTGTACCGCCACAAATTCACGAAGAATGTCCAGATAGCGTGATGCAGTAATCGTGTCGTATCTGAAAAATGGGCCAATGGTTCCTTTGGAAGAAATGGCGGCCCAGACCAGTACTTTTTGCGGATGCAGGGACGATGGGACTGCAACATGGGGCTTTTAGGTTCCCCATATGCGCCAGTTCTGTTTATTGACGAAGCCGTCCAGGTAAAAATACGCTTCGTCAGTAAACCAAATGCTGCCCACATGCATATCGCCGTCATCAATCCTGTGCACTATATCGTTAGCGAATGTCTCTCGTGCAGCAATGGTAGCGGCGCTGAGGAGTTGTCGCGTTTGAATTTTGTATGGATAGAGGTGTAAACTCTGGCACATGAGACGATACGTGGACGTTGGCGTCATTTGGACCGCAGCTGCAACACGGCGAACGGAAACCCGAGGCCGCTGTTGGATCACCTGCTGCACTAGCTGCGTGTTGCCCTCTGTGTTTGCCGTACGCGGTCGCCCTACCTTTCCAGCACGTTCATCCGTCACGTTCCCAGTCCGTTGAAATTTTTCAAACAGATCCTTTATTGTATCGCTTTTCGGTCCTTTGGTTACATTGAACCTCCGTTGAAAACTTCGTCTTGTTCCAACAACACTGTGTTCTAGGCGGTGGAATTCCAACACCAGAAAAATCCTCTGTTCTAAGGAATACACCATGTTGTCCACAGCACACTTGCATGTTGTGAACAGCACACGCATACAGCAGAAAGACGACGTACAGAATGGCGCACCCACAGACTGCGTTGTCTTCTATATCTTTCACATCACTTGCAGCGCCATCTGTTGTTGAAAATTGTAACTACTGTAAATTCGAAAGATTGTCCGCCTGAAAATGTACTGTTGTCCCAAGCATATTGCAACAAACGGTGTATTTCTATCGCTGCTCGTTTAGTTTTTATTGCCGTTTCAAATATACGGGTCCTTTTTGAAACACCCTGTACGTTATACACTGAAGAACCAAAGAAACTGGTATATCTGCCTAACATAGTGTATGACCTCCACGAGCACGCTGAAGTGCTGCAACACGACTCGACTAATTTCTGAAGTAATGCTGGGGGGAACTGACACCATGAATCCTGCTGTCCGTAAATCAGTAAGAGAGGGAGGGGGGGGGGGGACATCTATTCCGAATAGCATAGGCAACCCAGATATTTCCAAAATGTTTATGTCTGGGGAGTCTGGTGGACAGCGGATGTGTTTAAACTCAGAGGAGTATCCCTGGTGCCATTATGAAATTCAATTATATACGTGTGGGGTGTCTCATTGTCCTGCTGGAACTGCCCAAGTCTGTCGGAATGCACAATGGACATGAATCGATGCAAATGATCAGACAAGATGCTTATATATGTGTCACCTGTCAGAGTCGTATCTGGACGTATCAGGGGTCCTATATCAAGTGCACACCCTTCACACCATTACGTACCCTCCATCAGCTTGAACAGTCCCCTGCTGAAATGGATGTTTCATGAATTCATGTGGTTGTCTCCGTACCCGTACTCCTCCTACGCTCGATAGAATTTGAAACGAGACCCGGCCGACCATGCAATGTATTTCCAGTCAACAGTCCAATGTCGTTGTTGACAGGCCCAGGCAATAATGGCTCTAACTCAGATTGACATCGAGTTAAACACAGCTTGAATGATATATAGGTGTACCTCATTCAAAAAATGGTTCAAATGGCTCTGAGCACTATGGGACTCAACTGCTGTGGTCATTAGTCCCCTAGAACTTAGAACTACTTAAACCTAACTAACCTAAGGACATCACACACATCCATGCCCGAGGCAGGATTCGAACCTGCGACCGTAGTAGTCGCACGGTTCCGGACTGCGAGCCTAGAACCGCGAGACCACCGCGGCCGACGTACCTCATTCCATGGCGCTGTATCTCCGTAGCAGAGTTCAGCAGGCATAGTAACTCGCGAGGGGTGGCGTGACAGTCTCTCGGTAAATTAGAAATTCTCCACGCATGAGAGATATGGGGAACTCGCCTGCCAGGGAAACGAGTTGGACGACGTCTGCGTCGACGTGGGTGACAAATGTACGGTAAACGTGTGGACTTGCGGAATCGTGTTGAAGGTAACGTTACGGAAACCATGAAGGCAAATGATTACCGTTTCCGTGCTTACCACATCAGATATGCCAAGGCTGGTTTCCAGTTTATCAGATATACAATAGTGTTGTAAAGGCAGACGCATCTCAGACCACTATGTCAGGTACTGAGGGCGTATGACGATGACAAATGTAATATGGCGATGTTAGTTCTCTTTCAAGACTCCATAAATTCGTCAATCGCGCTACTGTGAACAGAAACGGGACACGTCTGAAAAGTTGTGGAATCACTCCTGCTACCAGTGTTGAAGCTGGGTGTTTTTCTCTGGTGCCGCGACGAGGGAAGCTTCAAAAGTGCGTAATGATGCTCTACCCGTCCGGTTTCTTCTCAATTTCCGTTCCGCTTGAGCGGCAGAAAACGAAATTTACTCTGTTTGTCTCGACCGTGGAAAGCTATCGGCTGTTTTACTTACTTTCAGGGGGGTCCAGTACAATTACTTAGGGGACTGAGGAGATTGGGCAGAGGTTACAACACGAAAAGTCGATTATTGTAATGAATTTTCACATAATTAAAGAAATTCACATGCAGCATTCGGTAATATTCTGTTCTTACCTTCAAATGGCGGGGTCGAACGGAGACGCCATGAAGTTAGCGTAGGAAACAACATAATATACATTGGTAATTATTTAAAAGGAACAAGCATTTCTCGTATGGTAAAAAGAAACAAAAAAACTGGACAGCAGTCACACAGACGGCCGAGTGCACCAACCACGGTGAAAGAAAACTAGATAACCAAGATCCAATAATCACCGTTAAAAGCAAACTGCGTTTAATATCTTTATGCTGTGCGCCAACGTTAATCGCTGGTCAGCAGAACGTCGTCAGCCTACGATGCATTTCACGGCTGTTAAATCCGTGTATTTGCAATGGAAGGCGCCCTGCAAATACTAAGTTGTTAATAGAGATAAGAATATCCTGACGGCCGCCTATATAGATAGGTTTTCCAGAAAATTTCTGTTGACTGACAACATTGTCACGTGTCACTTTCGTCATTATCACAAGCTTGTTCACGCTTCGCTACTTGTCCTTTCGTTTGTTTGGCGAAATGGAAAACAACAAAACTACACCAAATTTTTCGAAGCATTAGGTGGATATACTTCACGACTTGGTCGGTGCGCATGCATGTGTTCTTCAAAATAAAAGAACTGACGACTACAGTATAAAAGAAGAAATGTATAGTATCTCGCTTCGGTCGTTACTTACCTCGTTTATTCTCCGTTCAGTTTAAATAATTACATCAACTGAATATAAAATTCATCAAATATATGCTAATTAACAGATGTAATTTTTATTAAAAAAACCACGTTCTCTTATTTCTAACTACACCATGTCACGCCGCCAAAAAACATGCGTCTTTCATATTAGGTGCATTGTGCTGCCACCGACTGCCAGGTACTCCATATCAGCAACCTCAGTAGTCATTAGACGTCATGAGTGAACAGAATGGGGAGCTCCGTGGAACTCTCGGACTTCAAACGTGGTCAGGTGCTTGCGTGTCACTTGTGCCATACGTCTGCACGCGAGATTTCCACACTCCTAAACATAGCCACGTTAACTGTTTCCAATGTAATAGTTGACTGGAAACGTAAAGGGACACGTACAGCACAAAAGAGTACAGGCCGACCTCGTCTGTTGGCTGACAGAGACCGCCGATAGCTGAAGAGGGTCGTAAAGTGCAATAGGGAGACATCTATCCAGACCATCACATAGGAATTCCAAATTGCATCAGGATCCACTGCAAGTACTATGACAGTTAGGCGGGAGGTGAGGAAACTGGGATTTCATGGTCGAGCGGCTGATCATAGGCCACATATCACGCCTGTAAATGTCAAACGACGCCTCGCTTGGTGTAAGTAGCGTAAACATTGGACGACTGAACAGTGGAAAAACGGTTTGTGGAGCGACGAATCACGGTATACAATGGGGCGATCCGATGACAGGGTGTGGGTATGGCGAATGCCCGGTGATCGCCATCTGTCAACGTGTGTAGTGCAACAGTAAAATTTATAGGTGGGGGAATTAGGGTGTTTTTCATGGAGGGAGCTTGCACCTCTCGTTGCTTTACGTGGCGGTATCAAGCGCAGGCCTACATTGACGTTTCAAGCACCTTCTCGCTTTGCACGGTTGAAGAGAAATTCATGGATGACGATTGCATCTTTCAACACGATAATGCACGGCCTGTGGTGGAGTAGTTACACGACAATAACATCCGTATAAATGGCTGACCTGCGCAGACGTCTGACTTGAATCCTATAGAACACCCCTGTTGTGTTTTGAAACGCCGATTTCGTGCCAATCCTCACCGACCGACATCGGTACCTCTCCTCAGTGTAGCACTTCGTCAAGAATGGACTGCCATTCCCGAAGAAACCTTCCACCGCCTGACTGAACGTATGTCTGCGAGAGTGGAAGCTCTCATCAAGGCTAAGGGTGGGCCAACACCATATCGCATTCCAGCATTACCGATGAAGGGCGCCACGAGCTTGTAAGTCATTTTGAGCCTGGTGTACGGATATTTTTCATCGCAGAGTTTCCACACTGCATACAGAAATTCAGTTTTCACCGCAAACAAAAATTCTTACACCAGATATTTTTTAAAAGATCATTAATCATGACCGTATGAGTAAAAGACTACAAACTAATTCTTTTATATATTTTTTTTCTATTTTACGATTCACTTAATGCTTATAGAACAAGCACCTTCCCCAAGCAGTATTTAAGGAGGCTATCAAAGAGCGAAACTACTTACTCAAAACAAGCAACCTTATTTTAGCATATTCAAAATTTTATAAAAAGAAAAGTCAATTATCTGAGAATTTTTGGGAGTTGGATCGAACTGCTTTGGGAGAGGTATATTTGAGTTTTGAACTTCAAGTGTTATAAATATAAAAAATTACAAGAATGTGATTTTCGTGTTGGACCCCTCTTAAAGAAATACAAGCCATGATGTAACATGTGTTGGCAAAATTCAGTTCTACTCCTGGAAAGTTTGTTTAGTAAATGAATAAACTTTCTGGGTTCTTCGTACTTACAGGGTACGGTACATATACGATGCCTGGAATCTATCCCAGTACATCTAACGTGCAACTATTTTACTACCGTATGCTTAAAAAACCCTGGTCATCTAGAGAGAACGGAGCATCAGCCATGGTAAAATTTAAGCTTGGCAACTCACTTGTTTATCTTCGACAGACTCATCACACTCTATGAAAGGACAGTCCTCTTTCAATGTAGAGAGAGAGAGAGAGAGAGAGAGAGAGACGACTCTTAGATGGAATGAAGGGCTAAGCAGAGAAATATTCCCCCCAATTCTCAGTTTCCACAAGGATTGATGGAGATTCCTTCTTTTGCACAAAGCTTTTATTCTTCGTAGAATCTATAGAGTATAAATTTAGGGAAGTTGGAGCTACCTACAAAATGAAGAGTTGGTCAATTTCTGATAAAAAAACACTCCCTGGCAAGTTATGGGCCCTACTCGCTTGTATGAAGGTGGGTGGCATACAGGTGACAGTCATACCACATAACAATCTAAATAAAGTACATGGCATTATTTTCCAGCAAGATCTGCTCTTACAATCTAATGATGAGCTACGAGCCAACTTGGAATAACGTTCCGTACACATTGTCCCTCATGTACACGGGGGCCAAAGCACAATAGGGTCACAACAGCTGCCTTCATCTTGGCCTTTGTTGGCGATTCGTTGCTTGAAAAGACGAAAGTCATGGTATAATATTATGAAACAATATGTTCCCACCCCACTCTCCCCCCTTTTTTGTCATCATTCTTATGCCTGCAACACGCATGGCCACCAAGAGCTGTTGTAGCACGATTGATTCACGGATCCAGTTACATGGCTCCTTCCGTTTATAGCGATTTTACGACCAATGCGAGTGGGGCCTGAAAATGGCATCAATGTAATGCCGAAATTGGTAGCAGCACATAGAAGTTCATAAAATGAAATAAACTTCTACAAATCATACGGCTGTTGGTAAATTATTGCATGAAGAAGTTCATGCCAGCCGTCATCCCACGATCCATAATGGATCAACGAAGATTACATTTGCTTTAAGTGGCCCTGTGCACGGGACAGCCACGTAGTAAAACAATGGAATCGAGAATGCTGGGAACGGTACATTTCAATCTCAGACTATTTACGACCCCTTCACAGTTTTGGGCTAAGAGCAGACGTATCTAGTGAATAGAGTCGGAAGTTCCATGCGGCTTTTCGCGAATGATGCTGCAGTATACAGAGAAGTCGCAGGATTAGAAAATTACAGAGAAATGAAGGAAGATCTGCAGCGGATAGGCACTTGGTGCAGGGAGTGGCAACTGACCCTTAACAGCCGGTCGAGGTGGCCCAGCGCTTCTAGTCGCTACAGTCTGGAGCCGCGCGACCGCTACGGTCGCAGGTTCGAATCCTGCCTCGGGTATGGATGTGTGTGATGTCCTTAGGTTAGTTAGGTTTCAGTAGTCTAAGTTATAGGGGACTGATGACCTCAGCCCTTAAGACTCATAGTGCTCAGAGCCATTTGAACCATTTTTTGACCCTTAACGTTGACAAATGTAATATATTGCGAATACATAGGAAGAAGGATCCTTTATTCTATGATTATATGATAGCAGAACAAACACTGGTAGCAGCTGATTCTGTAAAATATCTGGGAGTATGTGTACGGAACGATTTGAAGTGGAATGATCATATAAATTTAATTGTTAATAAGGCTGGTGCCAGGTTGAGATTCATTGGGAGAGTCCTTAGAAAATGTAGTCCATTAACAAAGGAGGTGGCTTACAAAACACTCGTTCCACTTGAGCATTGCTCATCAGTGTGGGAACCGTACCAGGTCGGGTTCACAAAGAGAAGACCCAAAGATGAGCGCCCCGTTTCCACACAGGTTTATTTGGTAAGCGTGATAGCTTTACGGAGATGTTTAGCAAACTCAAGTGGCAGACTACGCAAGAGAGGCAAGAGAGGCGCTCTGCATCGCGGTGTAGCTTGTTGTCCAGGTTTCGAGAGGGTGCGTTTATGGAAGAGGTACCCAATGTATTCCTTCCCCCTACTTATACCTCCCGAAAAGGTCACGAATGTAAAGTTACAGAGATTAGAGATCGCACCTAGGCTTTCCGGCAGTCGTTCTTCCCGCGAACCATACGCGATTGGAACAGAAAAGGGAAGTAATGATAGTGGCTCGTAAAGTGCCCTCCCACACACATCGTTGGGTATCTTGCGGAATATAAATGTAAATATAGATGTAGGTGTATCGGAATCTTTCAGGTGTACTTGGCACCACCTTGAATTGCACTATCTACAGTGCCCTGGAAACAGTCACTGACCATTTTGCTCTGCATAAGTTTCAAACATCGTTGTTGTTGTTGTTGTTGTTGTTGTGGTCTTCAGTCCTGAGACTGGTTTGATGCAGCTCTCCAAGCTCCTCTATCCAGTGCAAGCTTCTTCATCTCCCAGTACCTACTGCAGCCTAAATCATTCTGAATCTGCTTGGTGTATTCATCTCTTGGTCTCCCTCTACTATTTTTACCCTCCACTCTGCCCTCCAGTACCAAATTGGTAATCCCTTGATGCCTCAGAACATGTCCTACCAACCGATCCCTCCTTCTTGTCAAGTTGTGCAACGAACTCCTCCCCAATTCTCTTGAATACCTCCTCATTAGTTACGTGATCTACCCATCTAATCTTCAGCATTCTTCTGTAGCATCACATTTCGAAAGCTTCTATTCTCTTCTTGTCTAAACTATTTATCGTCCATGTTTCACTTCCATACATGGCTACAATCCATACAAATACTTTCAGAAACGACTTCTTGACACTTAAATCAATAATCGATGTTAACAAATATCTCTTCTTCAGAAGCACTTTCCTTGCCATTGCCAGTTTACATTTTACATTCTCTCTACTTCGACCATCATCAGTTATTTTGCTCCACAAATAGCAAACCTCCTTTACTACTTTAAGTGGTTAATTTCCTAATCTAATTCCCTCAGCATCACCCGACCTGATTCGAATACATTCCATTATCCTCCTTTTGATTTTGTTGATGTTCATCTTATACCCTCCTTTCAAGACACTTTCCATTCAGTTCAACTGCTCTTCCACGTCCTTTGCTGTCTCTGACAGAATTACAATGTCATCGGCAAACCTCAAAGTTTTTATTTCTTCTCCATGGATTTTAATACCTGCTCCGAACTTTCTTTTGTTTCCTTTACTGCTCGCTCAATGTACAGATTGAATAGCATCGGGGAGAAGCTACCCCTGCCACCTTCAGAATTTGAAAGAGAGTATTCCAGTCAACATTGTCAAAAGCTTTCTCTAAGTTTCCAAATGCCACAAACGTAGATTTGCCTTTCTTAATCTTTCTTCTAAGATAAGTCGTAGGGTCAGTATTGCCTCACATGTTCCAACATCTCTACGGAATCCAAACTGATCTTCCCCGAGGTCAGCTTCTACCAGTTTTTCCATTCGTCTGTAAAGAATTCGCGTTAGTATTTTGCAGCTCTGACTTATTAAACCGATAGTTCGGTAATTTTCACATCTGTCAACACCTGCTTTCTTTGGGATTGGAATTGCTATATTCTTCTTGAAGTCTGGGGGAATTTCGCCTGTCTCATACAACTTGCTCACCAGATGGTAGGTTTGGCTCTCCCAAGGCTGTCCGTATTTCTAATGGAATGTTGTCTACTCGTGTGGCCTTGTTTCGACTTAGGTCCTTCAATGCTCTGTCAAACTCTTCAGCCAGTATCATATCTTCCATTTTATCTTCTTCTACCTCCTCTTCCATTTCCATAATATTGTCCTCAAGAGCATCGTCCCTGTATAGACCCTCTATATACTCCTTCCACCTTTCTGCTTTCCTTCTTTGCTTAGAACCGGGTTTCCATCTGAGCTCTTGATATTTATGCAAGTGGTTCTCTTTTCTCCAAAGGTCTCTTTAATTTTACTGTAGGCAGTATCTATCTTACCCCTCGTGAGATAAGCCTGTACATCCCTACATTTGACTGTTACGGTCGCAGGTTCGAATCCTGCCTCGGGCATGGGTGTGTGTGATGTCCTTAGGTTAGTTAGGTTTAAGTAGTTCTAAGTTCTAGGGGACTGATAACCACAGCAGTTGAGTCCCATAGTGCTCAGAGCCATTTGAACCATTTGAACCATCCCTACATTTGTCCTCTAGCCATCCTGACTTAGCCATTTTGCACTTCCTGTCGATGTCATTTTTGAGACGTTTGTTTTCCTTTCAAGCATCCGTATCTGAAAATATCCACCTGCCTTTTGTGCTCTGAAAAAGTGGAGCAAAAGTAATTATCTATACGCCACCTAGAACCACATAAAGCTGCATTAAGTGAGTAGGAATTCGTCAGTCTCCTAGTCCACTGCGCTGATATGGCCCCAGGGCCAGATCACATCCAGAACGAGCTAATCAAGCACTTACTGATGTACTTTCAGCGTCATATTGAACAGCATCTGGAGTGAGGGCGAATCCACACTGCAACAGCGAGAAAGGATTATTGTCCTTGTGCTGAAACTGGGTAAGCAGTTATTGCCCAGTCAGTCTCACCAATGCTCTTTATAAGTTGCCTTAATGCATAGTGAGCCCACAGTTGTGTGTGTTTCTTGAGTTTTGGGGTCTTCTGACTGCATCCGAACGAGGTTTTTGCCAAATCCGTTCCACTATTGACAATCTGGTTTATGTGGAGTCTGCCATTCGATGCTGACGACGGTTGCCTTTACTATTGCTCCTCTAGTACGGGTGTCAGTAAATGTCGACTGCCTGGCGCCAGACATGGCCCCTCACACATGGCTTTCAGTTTTCAGCTGCCAAGACTCGCGTTATGCACTTCTTTCGACGACGTGCCATTCATCCACATCCAGCACTTACCTCAACAGCTCGGAAGCTCGGTGACTATTTACTGTGGTGGAGACTTATTGCTTTTTAGGGCTTGTTTCTGATTCTCGGTTGACGTGGATTCCCCATCTTCACCAGCCTGAGTAAAAATGCTGGCTGCACCTTAATACACGTTGCTGGCTGAGTAACACACATTGGGGTGAAGATGTCAGTACTCTTCTGCAGCTTTACAAAGCCCTGATACATCCCTATCTTGATTGTGATAGTTTGACGTAACATTCATTACAGCCCCCAGTATTGCAGGTACACCACTGTTGGGCTCTACTTGCGACAGGAGAGTTTCGAATTAGCCCTGTGAACAACATACTCGTGGAGGCTGGATCAGGCGCCAACAAGAGCTTGTCAACTAGGCTACCCACGTTAACAGGTCCCTTAAGCATTCGAACTACGATCTTCTTTTTCCAAACACAGAAATCCGTCTCCCAAAACGGCGGTCCAGAGAAAGAATTACGATAGGAATCCGAGTTTGGTGCATCCTCTCCGAGCTCCAGTTTCCCCTTCCATGTCTCCTTCAGGTCCACCCACGTACACCTCTGTGGTGCATTCATCAGCTTTGTCTTGACCAACCACAAGAACCGAAATGCACCGCCCTCCTGAGGCTCTCTGTCACCAGTTTTTCCATCCTTGGCGCATCCTGGGGATAAGAAGTAGTCTATACTGATGTCTCTAAGGTTGCAGATTACGTGGGCTTTGCTTATACTACCATGGGACATACTGAACTTCGTTACTTGCTAGATGGCTGTAGTTTTTTCCTGTGGAGTTGGTGGCCATCTCTTGTGCTCTTGAGCATATCCGTTCCTGCACTGATGGTCGATTCCTTGAGCAGGTTGCTAGCTCTTGATCAATGTTACCCTTCCCATCTCTAGGTCATTGCTATCCATGATACCCTGTATGTCCTTGAACAATGTGGATGTTCAGTGAATCTAGACCCCAAGCCACGCCAGGAACCTGGGGACGGAACTTGCTTATAGCGTGGCCAAACTGGCTTCCAGTAAACCGATTCTTGAGATCGATATTCTGGAAACGGACCACCGATAGGTATTAAAACGTAAAGTTTGAGGAATGTGGAATATGGAAGGGTTCTCTCTAACTTCACCAAACAAATGAAGGAGGCTGTGAGTATGTGGAGGTGCTCCATGCAGGCCTCTTGTGAGGACTGTAATGTCCTTTACCAGCTCTTTATCAACAATACCTGGCTGACACTGCAAACACCCACTCCACAATCGTTGTTGCTCCCATTTGATGGGAGACAACATTTTACTGAACTGTTCGAACACAGTCTCCCTGCTGCGGACTCTTAATCATTCTGACTCGCTGCCCCCGGTGTTGGGAGACGACACTTCAGCGGCTCACTTAGTTTTCTATTTAACTCGTGAAGGGGCTTTTACACTCTCTATAAGGAAGGGCCACTTAACCGTTTCGGCCCATTGAGTGGTTGGCAGAACACACTGTTGCGTCCTTGGCCATGGCCGAGCTGTGGCTGTCTATGCTTGCTGGACCAGCCTGATCCTCACGACGTCTGTTCTTTTAATCGTTCTTCTCTCGTATTGTCTGTTTCATTTGTTCGTCTTTTGTCTCACTGTGCTTTACTTACCCCGTCCTTGTTGCTAGTCTTTCCTGGGCAGTTTCTCAGTAGACTATCTTCGGTAAGTGGTGACTGGGGGATGTGTGCTCCCTCATTGCACTCTGCAATCGGAGGCTTCTGGCTCTCTCTAGATGGGACACCTGCCAGCATTTTCTCTTCTGTCTCCCTTTCTTTTCTTTTACTCTTATCTCACCTTCACTGACCTTTCATACACCTTGGGATTCTTTCTCCTTGGTTTTGCACAGTAGGCTGTGTCTGATTTCCACTCATGTAGACCTGTCTGCTGTAGGAAAAAGAGACTGATTACCAGGTAGTTTCGTCCCTTTAATCATCCAACCAGTCAACTTTGACCGAGGCCAGCGAATAAGAACATTGCATTGAACAAGGTTAAATGCCAACTTTACTGTCGTTAACTCCTGCCAAAGAAGGTTGATACACCCAGCCAAGAGTGGTGAACAATACGCCGTTACATTGGTGGATATTTTTTACACCTACGGTCATACTGCAGGTGTACAGTCTCGCGATAGAGCATAGGTTTTCCTTACCACATAACACTGCCGGTGTCGTTTTGCTGAAAGTTGTAGGCTGCCTCAGCAAAATTTATATGATCCACATCAAAATGGTGGCGTTCAATGACGGGCGATTTTAAAAGCTTGTATTCGGAGGTGATGCACAATGAAACTCTACCATGGCCCCAAAGTGGGAAATGTCAAGGGACTGCCATCTCCATCAGATGGGGTTTGAGGCGGCGGTCCACTGGAATTTTATGACAGCTCTTTAGTAAACTTCGAAATTAAAGTCATATACTAACTGCTGGCAACCATAGCGGCAAGTTCTACCGGCTGGGACACAGAGTGTACGTAATGCCTTCGATCCACAGATGTTACTCTCGCTTGGTGGTATCCGACACAAGGTCCCGAGTTCGAGTCTCGGTCGGGCACACAGTTTTAATCTGCCACGTTGTTTCATATCAGCGTACAATCCGCTGCAGAGTGAAAATCTCATTCTGGAAACATCCCCCAGGCTGTGGCTAAGCCATGTCTCCGCAGTACCCTCTCTTTCAGGAGTGCTAGTTCTGCAAAGTTCGCAGGACAGCTTCTGTAAAGTTTGGAAGGTAGGAGACGAGATACTGGCAGAAGTAAAGCTGTGAGTACCGGACGTGAGTCGTGATTCGGTAGCTCCGATGGTAGAGCACTTGCCCGCGAAAGGCAAAGGTCCCGAGTTCGAGTCTCGGTCGGGCACACCGATTTAATCTACCAGGAAGTTTCATATCAGAGCACACTCCGCTGCATAGTGAAAATCACATTCTGGTAACATCGCCCAGGCTGTGGCTAAGCCATGTCTCCGCAGTATCCTTTCTTTGAGGAGTGCTAGTTCTGCAAGGTTCGCAGGAGAGCTTCTATAAAGTTTAGAAGGTATGAGACGAGATACTGGCAGAAGTAAAGCTGTGAGTACCAGACGTGACTCGTGATTCGGTAGCACAGATGGTAGAGCACTTGCCCGCGAAAGCCAAAGGTCCCAAGTTCGAGTCTCTGTCGGGCAAACAGTTTTAATCTGCCAGGAAGTTTCATATCAGCGCAAACTCCGCTGCAGAGTGCAAATCTCATTCAAGATGGTTTTCACTTGGTGTTTACGTAAAATACGTCCGGATAAGGCCCCAAAAAACGGAATAATAACCAAGGCCGCCTCCTCGTGAGCTTCGTCCTCAGTTTCCACCGGTGCTGCAGGGGTGGATGTAGAGCCTTCCGAATTTGCCCTTCCTTGTAACCGTTCCTCCGAAACACGGTCTTGAGATGGTCCAATTCTTCTTGGAGACTGTCCCTGTCGGAGATGGTGTGAGCTCTGTGTACAAGAGTTTTGAGCACGACATTCTTTTGTACCGGGTGGTAGCAGGTATCCGCATGTAGGTACAAATCGGTGTGCGTCTTCTTCCTGTACACGCTGTGGCCTAAAGTGCCGTCAGCTCGTCTTCTAATCAAAACATCTAGGAAAGGGAGCATCCCATTCTTTCTCTCTTGTCCTTCCCCGCCCCGGTAGCTGAGTGGTCAGCGCGACAGACTGTCAATCCAAAGGGCCCGGGTTCGATTCCCGGCTGGTTCGGAGATTTTCTCCACTCAGGGACTGGTTGTTGTGTTGTCCTAATCATCATCATTTCATCCCCATCGACGGGGAACTCGCGGAAGTGGCGTCAAATCGAAAGACTTGCACCAGGCGAACGGTCTACCCGACGGGAGGCCCTCGTCACACGACATTTCATTTTTCTCTTTTCTTTGAGGAATGTGTATGAAGTTTAAAGCAGTAGGTGACTCTTAATTGTCTCGTGTAAACGTACATCTATGTATCTCAACGTAAACCCCTGGAGAAACTTGCTAGCATAGTTTTTGTTGTCCTCCTGGCAGGTCATGGTGTTCTGAACGTTGTCACACATGCCATGTGGGTAGTTATCTTGAAGCAAATAAGCATTTACTGACTCTGGGTAGTTCTCTTGAAGCAAATAAGCATTTACTGACTCTAGGCACTGACTCTAGGCACTTGTGAACAAAACAGTACGTCTGTCCCCTAGGGCGCCAGTCGCGTTCAGCTATTGAAATCCTGCAGGCCGTTGAGCATAACCTTCCTTAACACATTAATTCCCCATAGTGGTACGACAGGCATGGGATCCTGACCAAAAGCACCGCGATAAACTACAGTCTTGATAACCATGATATCGCCTCTGTAGAACTATGATACTTGTTGATAGATGATTCTCCTTCGTACAAAAGGCATAACACGGTCGTCTCACGAACGATCAATGTTCTAGGCGATTTGAGGCTGTCTTTCCTTATATGCAAAATGTAAATGGAGTTACCTTTACATTTTCCTGCTGCACCGAAATGATAATCATTTATATATCACATTTATTGCGTATTGTCTGCATCGTGTTGCTCGTTTAATGGCTCATATTGTGTTGGAGGGTGCTCATATTGTGAACACTGCTAGAGAACAAAAGGGGACTTAAAAAGGAAAGTGACACGTTATCCTGGCAGGCCAAATGATTTTTACAGAATACCACACTAAATTTCAGTGACACATATACCTGATAATCTTTTGTCAACCTAAACACCAACTTTCAGTAAATAACGATCGGAACATTGTACTAACGATTCAGTTACTGTACGACAGCAGTTCGCTACCTGATCATGAAGCCTTTTGAGAACTTCTGTGTGAACGTCCTGACTTTGGAGAAAGTCTTTCCCACAGATTGCCTGTAGCTTGTCGAAAAGCTGGAAATCGCATTGTTCAAGAACTTCCTTACTTTCCGATCAGCCCCACCCACGTCAGGGCGACCTTGACAAAATTGTTGACACCATTTCACTACGGCGGGATGTGACATTACATTTGGTTCATACACCGTCAGAATTGTAGTTTAGACGCTTTGCGCACAACAGTAAACTGTCCCCCGTAAGTCAACTTATGAGTATGTTTGCAACTGCAGTGCCACTTCACTGCCCCACCGTGATGCAGCTGTTAACCGTACGGCAGCAGAACTGCGTCTGCAGCAATAAATACTCTCTTCTGACAGTGCGTTTCACTTGATGCGCAGTGGTCTTAGCGTGATCGACACGTGTACCTTACTTATTTTGTTAAGTCGCTGTTGATCACAAGTATTCGACAAGTAGTTCGAAGAAGAAGTCGTAGCGTCGATGCCTGTACCGAGAATACACGCTTCACAGCCTAATAAACAAACATATGCATTTTTGGTGAAGTTCGTTAAGCTTCTTTATAAACACTTTCAAACATTTTACTTCTGTTAACGAGTTTGATGATGATGAGGTCCAATACTCCGAGGAGTGTAGGGGGCGATGCGGGAGACCCGTACCGCTGACTAGGCAAGGTCCCAGCGGAGGTGGTTTGCTATTGCCTTCCTTCGATCGTAATGGGGATGAAAACGACACAACAACACCCACTCATCTCGAGGAAGGGAAAATCCCTGACCCCGCCCGGAATCGAACCCGGGGCCCCTGCGCGGGAAGCGAGAACGCTACCGCATGACCACAATGTGGGCAATGAAACAAATATAAGAATGCGTATTCAGATACAGATATGTAACCAGGTAGAATACGGTGCAACTGTCGGCAACGCCTATATAAGACAACAAGTGTCTGGTGCAATGTTTAGTAGTTCTGCTACCTGGTCGGACGACCCTCGTTTCAAATTGTATGGGGCGGATGGACGTGCGCGGGTACGGAGACAATCTCATGAAACCATGGACGGCACATATCAGCAGGTGACTGTTCAAGCTGATGGAGGCTCTGTAACGATGTGGGGCGTGTGCAATTGGAGTGATATGGGACCCGTGATAGGTCTAGATACGACTCTGACAGATGACACGTACTTAAGCATCCTGTCTGATCATCTGCATCCATTCACATCCATTGTCCATTCCGACGGACTTGGGCAATCCCAGCAGGGCAATGCGACAACCCAAACGTCGAGAATTGCTACAATGTGGCTCCAGAAATAGTCTTCTGAGGTTAAACGCTTCCACTGGTCACCAAACTCCCCAGACAAGAAATTATTGAGCATATCTGGGATGCTTGTAATGTGTGTTCAGAAGAGATGTCCACTTCAGTTAGTCGAGTCGACGCCTTGTCTTATTGCGCCATTTCTGCATGCTCGCGGGGAACCAACATGATATTAGGAAGGTGTACCAGTTTATTTGGCTCTTCAGTGTATTACACGATCTTATAATTTAGAAGTTACTTGCTTTGAGAGCAGAAAATTCAATGACTATGTTGTTGAAGTGAAATTTAGTGGTTGCATTGTGTTATATCGACAAGACAGCTAAAGGTAACAGTCTACCCTCAGCCATTTTAGACGTGTAGTAGTTTTTCAGTATCTTTCGTTTTTTGAAACAGTGTTTCGGCATCACTAACATATCGTAGAAGCAATAACCCTCGCATACATCACTGACGCATCCTTAATCACAGAGATCGGAAGACTGCTGTTAAATAGCGTATTTCCGTCACCAGATCCTACAGCATCTTTACGATGCTGTATGATCTGGTGACAGCAGCGAGAACATCTTTGAAATCGAGGTAGCTGTTTAGGCGGCAAACGTGTGCACAAAAGATGCTGTTGCCACATGAATCAAGCCAGTAACAGTGGAAGAGTCGTTTATATACGATGCTTCTTGCACGAAATGATTGTGTAGAAATAACTCTGTGACAACAGCATGAGTTTGTAGTCAGGGGTCGGGGGAAAGGCTTCTTCTCATAATCAGAAGACAAGAACACGAAGTGAAGGAGAAGTCACGTACATCCCTGTAAATTTTTAAAGTTTTAACATTTCTTGTTTTTTGTTAGATCAGTTCCAGCGCTCTTTGCGGGGGGGTATATCGCCACCCTCTCGATAGGGTGCTGGGAGACACTACATTCTCATCAGTGACACTTCTCGGTCACGTCACTATGACGTGTGCTTCCCCAGTTTCGACCATCGAATCGTATCATGTCTGAGCGCAGTGAGCCTTCTGTAGCACGAAGCTCACAACCGGTACACTTGCTACCGCAACTTAATGATTCTTAGCAAGGACTGACTTCTTGCTAATTACTACGAGGTAAGAAAGTAATGCATGACTGTTCAGCTTATGTTTATTTAATAAATTCCTTCTGAAAAGGCACAATCTGTGTGTGTGCTTCATTACTATTAATAAATGAAAACGTATCTGTAGGTTGCGCAGCAGTGGATGGATGACATCTTGCCTCATCTTATTCGATTTGACGCTCTCTATTAACAGCGTTTTAACTGATTTCGTTTGAGGACCGTAAACATCATGTTAGGTCATCCAGTTACATATAGAAATTTATACGGGCGTTGCACTTCAGAAACATATATGTAGTATTATCACAACATAGAGAAAAGATTTTAAATACTGTGTATCGTTAAGAAGGGCGACAAAATGGATTGTAGTAATTATAGAAGGATATCACTATTACTAGTATGTTCCAAAATTTTCTCGAATATTATGCTAAGCAGGCTTACACCATATGCAGATGAAATTTTGTGGCATTGCCAAGTTGGCTTTAGGAGGAACAGATCAACTATAGACCAACCCTGCGTCAAATTTTCGAAAAGAAATGGGAATACAATAAACCAGTTCATAATCTTATAATAGATTTTACACAAGTATATGATGCCGTATGCCATCAAAATTGTACAGAATTCTTTTGGAACTTGGAATTCCAAAGAAGTATGTTAGACTCATAGAAGCGAGTTTGAAAAACACAAAAGGAAGAGTATGCGTGGGGAAATTAGAGTCAGAAGAATTTGTAATAAAGAACGGACTTAAGCAGGGAGATGCTCTGTCTCCGCTACTTTTTAATTTAGTCCTAGAATGTATTGTACGAATGGCAGCACATAATTCAGAGGGTGTGGAGTTAAATGGAAATATTAAGATATTCGGGTATGCAGATGATCTAAACATCATTAGCGATAGAAAAGAACCTGTAACAGCAAATGGGAATGCGTCAATCAAGGCTAGTGAAGATGCAGGTCTAAGGAAAAGTGAAGACAAAACTAAGTACCTGGTCACTACTAGAATGCCAACAACAGTAGATCAGGAAATGTTAACAGTTGGAGACATGCAGTTTGAAAAAGTGGACACATTTAAATATCTAGGCGTGGACATCACTTCAAGAAATGAGATTGAATCCGAACTGAAGAAGAGATTCAGGGAGGGAAATGCGTGCTGCTTCTCACGGAATCGATTACTTTCATCATGGATATTGTCTAGGAATTTAAAGATTAGAATATACAAAACTATTATTCTACTAGTTATGCTGTATGGGTGTGAGACTTGGTCTCTCACTGTGCAAAATAAAGAGCCGTTTCGAGTATATGAAAACAAAATTTTGAGGAAAATCTTCGGAGCAAAAAGGGATGACATTAGCGGAGAGTGGCGAAAACTGCATAACGAAGAGGTTCACGAACTCTATTCAAGCCCTGACATAATCATTATAATTAAATCACGTGGGCTGCGACGGGCGGGTCATGTAGCTCGAATGGATGAGGGCAGGGCAGCGCGCAGAGTACTGGTAGGGCACTTAGAGGGAAAACGTCCTGTGGGGAAACCGAGGCGTTGATGGGTGGAGAATGTAAAGGCTGGTTTGAGGAGCCTAGGTATTGAAGGTGAATGGAAGGAAATAGCCCAAGACAGGGATTACTGCTGCCTTTTCTTTCCTCGAAAATGAGAATTTACGAACTTCATTTTCGTCATTTTCATATGTTTTACGGAAGTTACTAGATAATAAGCTCCGCCAATGGTAAAAGTCTGATGGTTTTGTGAAGTATATTCTCATTTGTGCGAAACTAATAATTCAATGCGAGAAGAATGTTCTTCCTTTGCATTTGAAAGCAACTGAAACAACGAGAGAAAACAGCACCAGGAACATTCTTGTACCAGTATCAGAATTCATTTCATCTGTATACGTTCTTTAAATTATGATTTTTTGGGGGGAAAGAAGTCTCCGAAAGCAACTGTCTTGCAAATTCCCTTTTAAATGTCCTTTTATATGTACATCTTTTTCTATGCTTTTTTCTTGAGCGGTACTGACAATAACAACTCACTCCTGGGAGACAACACATAATGTCTAACATTACAAAACACACTTTTCTTAATTTTGTAAGAAGGTAGAAGGTCTCACAATCTTTTTGAAAGACCGAAATAAAAAATAAAATAAAAACTCTGAAAGAGCTGAACTCAAAGCACCACATTAACTACTATCTACTTCATAATTCAACTTGTGTACATACTATTCCAATGTGTCTCACTTTGCAGATATTTTAACTCCTGATTTCTTTTTACCTTGAACCAGCTTATATTCATAGGACATAAGCGCAATTTAAAATCTATCAAATACAAGCTTCAACTAAAATGACAAAATCTAATATGGCTTCTCCCACTTATCAGAGCTCTACATGATCTCGAAAGTCGATAGACGTTCGAAACTGGGCATGTACACATCATACTTATCAACGATGTCAGACTAATGTCGCCCTAAGGTGCTGGCTACATGTTACACCTTGTTTCAAATTTCTTGTAAGTTTCAGATAATATGCTTACTGCCTACACGAAGCCACGCTTTTTAAAAATAGATGTGTAGACCACGTACTGGTTTGGTTTTCATGTCACACAGTCAGATGCTTTTTGGGGCGTCTTTGTATTTTTCAAACAGTATCCTTACGCTGCGACATGGCCCGGGTGCGCGGTGCAGTTCGTCTCGGTTAGCTGTGACGTAGGATGGGTGGTTCGCGTTTCACAGCGCCGCTGCCGCTGCTTCATTTATCACGGGAGACGGCGTCTGATCGATGAGCGACGCCCAGCGTCGTCGGGCCGCACGACGCCTCCTCCCACTCTTACCAGGGACGGGACGGGAGGAGTCTTACGTTAGCCGACGTGTCGAGCTGGTGCCATCAGCAGTGACGGATAGAGCCCGATTTGCACGCTCAGCTCTGACGTCTGCGGGATCAATTTCACTACCATCAGTCAGCTCCATTGTTGTAAAGTTACACAAATTACCACAAATAAAATTTGGCACTGTTTTAATGGTCCCTTCCAAATGTAGCGTAGCTATAGATGCTCGTTTTATGTAAAGGCACTGAGTGATTATAGAGCTGCAGAGGCGAGGAATATGAGCAATGATCTCTTCTAATAAAAATTATATGTTCAAAGAGTATCATTACGCATATCTAAACGTAGTCTTGGGCAAATATTAGAGCTTCGAGGGGGAAGCAATTTTTTGTTTGTTTCATGTTTATAGCGCTGTTTCCAACGCAGAGATTGAAGAGAAAACTTTTTTATAATGGAACCGTATACTTTTTATGACTGCATTCGGTAGAAATGTCCTAGAACATGAAAGCATGATGGCCAGAACCGGCATAGCGGTGAAAACACCGCCAAGCAGAGATCTCGTGCTACGCTGTGTCAGAATGTCAACACATTTGACTGTATACTTGTCTGCACCTCAAGCAGATCATTTCTGCTTCAGCATTCGTTGCATGCGCACACGTACACGTAAAAGAAATGTAAAAACAGCACAGCGGTATACGGCTATCTATCCGGATCGCCAATGTCCGACGCGCCAGACAGTTATTAAGATTCTAGTGCGGACAGGCTGCTTTAACGTCGAAAAGAGGACAAGAAAAAAGATTGCAACCAACAGAGAACACGAAGAAGCTGTTCTGGCTACGCCCCCATGAACCGCGCAGTGGTACGATACATATTGTCAAGGACTGTGGAATCAGGTAGACGAGTGTCATTGCATCCTGTGTCGACATAATTTCCATTACTATCATCTGTCTCTACATCAGACGATCGAAGAACATGATTTCGATCGTCGTACGTAATTTCACCGGTTTTCCCTTCAGAAACTGAGAAACGGTTTTCCAGCATGTGCTTTTCACCATTAAAGCGTCCGCCACCGGTAGCTGAGTGGTCAGCGTGACAGACTGTGCGTCCTAAGAGCCCTAGTTCGATTACCGGCTGGGTCGGAGACTTCCTCCGCTCAGGGACTGGGTGTTGTGTTGTCCTAATCATCTTCATTTCATCCCCATCGACGCGCAAGTCGCCGAAGTGGTGTCAGATTGAAAGACTTGCACTCGGCGAACGGTCTACCCGAAGGGAGGCCCTAGTCACACGACATTTTTATCGTTGAAGCAGCGGTTACTAACGACGCTAGTGTAAATTTGCATTACATACACTACCGGGCAGCTGAAAATCCACAATGGCTTCGTAAAGTGCACTAGCAAAGGCCGAGGAGCGTACGCGAATGGTACGGCATCGTAGGAAAATACATTGTGGGGCCTTACTTAATCTCAGGCATTCTAAATGGGCATTAGTACGCACATTTTCTGATGAACATACTGCCGGTTCTTCTGGAAGAGGTACCACTGGATATTTGACTGAGCACGTGGCTGCTGCACAACAGTTGTTCAGCCCACTAGTCACCTGTTGTAACGCAAATACTGAATGAGAACTTTCCTGGACGTAGGATAGGACGAAATTCAGTACAATGGCCTGAGAGGTCCTCCTATTTGACTCCCCTTGATTTCTTTCTTTGGTGGGTTCTCAAAAATGCAGTGTTTGACGAAGTCCCAACTAAGCCAGACGATACGTGTCGTCGAATCGCCAAAGCGTATCAACCACTGTAATTACCTCTGTTCATCGTTCTTTCGAACGGAGATTGCAAATGTGCCTTTCACTCCATGGTCAACAGTTTGAACACATGCTTAAATAAAGGATAATTGGTGTATGTGATTTGGGTGGGTAGCAAATAATTGTTTGTGTCATTTACGTGTGTAAGAAACTGCCGCGCGGAGTGGCCACCATGTCACCGATTGCGAGGCCCATCCCACAGGAGGTTCGAGTCCTCCCTCTGGCATGTGTGTGTGGAAACTGCATTGGAATGTCAAATAGGTCGACGGCGTGTATTGCTCGTATCTGGTAACATTGTCATTAAGCTCTTACGTTCATCACGAAACAACAAATGACGAAGAATATTTGTTCCGCGGCGTGCATGTGGTTACCGAGGTATTTTTAACAAAATTTTCAATTCAACGAATGTGTTCTAAATCATATAATTTAGACCAGAGGGCAGAGATAGTTGTCCGACAGCATGTATTTCGCTACATAAAAGCACACAGCTACGCACAGCAAAAGAGACGTCAAGTCTTCTTTCCGACATTTAGACATTTAATACAGTAATTCCTTCTTGCAGCGTATAAGACTTCTTTGTTTTTGAAGAATGAACAGTTGTTTTTTCTGTGACGACTGACATAAGTCTGGGACGATACACAAATGTGAAATTGTTTTCCTAAAACCTTTGTGGTAGCTTATGTCGTATTGCCATATACAGCTTTCCCAGATGAACCTTCATGTAGGTCCTAATTTGGTTAAGGTGGAGGTAAAGATTTATTCTCGCAGCGCAGACCTATGTTACGGTGTACAACTACGCAGCCTGGTCTTAGACCCCTGCTTGTCGGGATTGGCACCGAAAGTGCCGTTTCCAGCCACCAGCCGATCATATTCAAGGATATTTCTCGAATTCTTTCACGACAGATTTCAAAGTCAACATTAACAATCGCTATATCACTGTAAATATCTTCTCAAGAACTACCGAATGCAGTTACAGGAATCGGTGAAATGCGGCGAGTAATGAGGATGATGTGCAAGAGCCACAAGTTTAGCACTGTGTCGACAAGACGAGAGTTTTGGTCTGGCGAGATGCATGCTAGGGTAGTCTGTCCAGTTGCAACGACCGTTGTCCAGTGGGCTTACTCGTTAGAGCATATGCCTAGTTAGCAGGATACACAGTTACGAATCTATGAATGGCACAAATTTTCGACTTCCTCCACTGGGTTAAAGCAATGCTCACGCGTAGCAATGTCTGTGATTTCCTCGTGTCGAAATTTAATTAGTTTATTAATGTTTGGATTAAAGAAAAATACATAGATGTCTCTTAGAGTGGACTCTATGCACCCCGTGCTCAAAGCAGATTTTTTTTCCAATTTTTTCTTTGGATGGACGTTTTGAAAAAAAATGGGACATAGAGATTGCTTACATTTTGTACAAATATATTCCATTTTTCTCTTAGATGCTACTTCATAACATCTGGCAAAATGTTTTTGTAAGTAGGTTGGGCCAGTGATGTCGTTCATAGTATCAGACTTATTCTGCTGCTTCGCAAACTGATCCCCTCTTCTGTCGTGCTGGTGTCAACGAAAGCCTTCCTCTCTTCCCAGGTGTCCGTTCATGTTCCCAAAGGTGTTGCTTCTCCGTATGTATGCCTTGAAGTCCAGGAGGCGAGAAAAATTTCCTGTTCTACGTAAAAGCAACCAGTCCACAACTGTTACAACAATAAAATAAAAGAAGACGCGAATATATCAGCGCTTATTTCTGCAACGATGTGTGTACAAGGCCAAGATCCATCAACACCTCCCATGTGGCTGAGGTCAAAAACAAAGGCCGCAAACACTAAATATTAAGTTCCCTTTCTTGCTCCACTGATCATCTCTTTCTGCAGGCTCTGTACCTGCATAAACTGAAGCAGCGGTGATGCAGGTGTTGTCAAACCATCACGTAATGGTAATGTTATCTTGACTACTAACGCAACTGACCCTCGGCCTTTGGTTTTCAGTTCTTTGTCTGAACGTAGAAGTAACTGAGCACCATGAGGTCGGGCCGGCCGGTGTGGCCGAGCCGTTCTTGGCGCTTCAGTCTGGCACCGCGCGACCGCTACGGTCGCAGGTTCGAATCCTGCCTCGGGCATGGGTGTGTATGATGTCCTTACGTTAGCTAGGTTTAAGTAGTTCTAGGTTCTAGGGGACTGATGACCTCAGGCGTTAAGTCCCATAGTTCTCAGAGCCATTTTTGAACCATGAGGTCGATGTTCCGGTGCCATAAAAGCCATGTTTGTTCAGTGCTTGCAGCAGTGGTACACAGGTAAACAAACTGTAAATGAACATTCTGACTTACGTTGAATGTCGTCACGCAGCTGAAATACAGTATCAGCACAAGCGGCCAGAGAACTAGTGGGTTCTCTACGGTTACTGGCTCCACGGTATATTGCAAATCTATGCACGTAACTAGATATACCAAACTTTCAAGCCCCACTCTCACAAAGCAGTGTATTGCTCTATTACATCACGGCCCTTAATTGGTTCTAGGCGCTTCAGTCCGGAACCGCGTGACTGCTACGGTTGCAGGATCGGATCCTGCCTCGGGTATGGATGTGTGTGATGTCCTTAGGTTAGTTAAGTTTAAGTAATTCTAAGTTCTAGGGGACTGATGACTTCAGATGTTAAGTCCCATAGTGCTCAGAGCCATTTGAACCTTAATTGGTATCATATGCTCATCGACACTGTGATACTCCTGAGAATCAGTTGCGTCAAGAAATGCTTGCTCTAAAGCAGTTACAAATGGGCTACCTTCCACAGTTGGTCATTGCGTTTCGACTCCAACGAAGTATTGTCTGCAACATGCAAATATCGCAGTATATTTTTGAATCCCTGAACTGGAATCTCACTGAAATATTACCTATTCCCAGTTCTTCATCTAACCAATACCACCTGATGCGAGGGTATTTTATGTATGACATCAGTAAAATAAGCGACAAAAATATTTTTAGTTCAGGACTGTGAGCCCAGAGTTTTCCTCCCCGTTTTGAGTCGGACATTCGTCTAAAAGAGAATATCCTCTAGCATTGTTGACGAAATTATTGTCAGAAACAAGTCTAAAGGAAAAAAGGTTTTGATGGTGTTGAGGCACTGTCATGCAATTATTTTTAAAAGCGTTAAGCACCGTTTGGCTGTTTATTACTGTATTTATCTTCTGTACTATCCAGACTTCGGCTTTTATCCCATTATTGTGTCATATCTGTTAAGGCAATCCAAACAGTCCTTAATAAAAACGCTATAACAATTTTCTAGCAACTTTAACCATTGTACTTGATAGTGGCACAAAACGCAAAATCTATATAGCACAGAAGATAAATACAGTAATACACAGCCAAACGGCGGATTAGTCTTTTAAACAGTCTATAGGGCTTGTGCCATCAATATGAATTTTATGTGTGGCTGTAAAAGGTGGAATCGAAACAACAATTATTATCAGTATAATAAGCACTTCCGTTTCAGTGGATGGAACTGTAGCTCTTGCTGATGATTGTCGCTGTTACCTGAAAGTGTGCCGTCTGAAGCAGATGGCACATTCTCAGTCACTATCTGAAACTGAAGTGATTACACACATAATTAGAAAAGTATTTAAAAGAGGTAAAACTATGTAACCCGCTGTAAATTAGTTTTAAAAGTTTATGCTTTCTTAATGACATATATTACATTCACTAATGCTTCACTACGGAACTGGTAGCAAACATAAGTCACAGGTGCAAGATGTCCACCAAAGTGGACAGATACATTTTGAATGAAATTTTCACTCTACAGC